>NW_007733555.1:47432-73782 GCF_000696425.1 Galeopterus variegatus
AAAAACAAACAAACAACAACAACAACATCAACAACAACAACAACAAAAAAAAACCGGGGGGGGTGTGAGGAAGATATAACAACCACAACTTTTTTTTTTGAAGTTCTTACAACAAGAAAATGGAGGGGACACACCTGGGTGGGAGGGGGGTAAGGGAGGAGGGATGGAGGTTTTGGTGATGGGACACAATAACTAACTACATTGTATATTGACAAAATAAAATAAATAAATAAATAAAAAAGTTTTAAACATGAAAATAACCACATCTTAATTACTGAAATGAGGCTGTTATAATAACACAAAGTGATAGAAATTCTGGAATGGAGCCAAGTATCTGAAGGCTTCCAAGTATGAAAGGAGAATTCATCAGAATATAGTTGGAGACAGTTATTTTAAAAAAGAAATTTATATCCTCAGGAGTTAAGATGCCCGAAAAATTAAAAAAATAAATCAGCCTTTCCCTTTACTCAACTGGGGACACAGTTGAAATGGAACTCACTACTTTGTCTTTAAGTCACAGAATATGCTTTCATTTTCTCAGTTTTTCTCAGCTACATCAAGACTGTCTCTCTAAGTTGAAAGATTCAGAGAGGAAATAGATTGTGAAAAACAGATTACTTACTGAAGCATCTTAAAATTCTTTTTTTTTTTTCCTTTTTTTGTCTTTTTTCTTGTCCGGCAATGGATTGCAACCCTCAGTGTCACGCCCATACCGGACCGGGACCGGCAACGGGATCGCAACCCTCGGTGCTGCGCCCGCACCTCGCTCAGCCAGTGAGCGGGAACCGGTCTGTATGTGGGATCCGAACCCTCTGTGGGAGCGCCGCTGCGCTCCCAAGTGGCGCACTGTAGCAGTGCGCCACTGAGCCGGCCCCTTAAAATTCATTTTAAAAATTCTAAATCCAGAAGTAGGTAATTTCTTCTCTCAGTCTTCCAGGTCTCCGCTTTCATTTTTATTTTCCTGGAATATCAGGACTTCAAACTATACCAATTAAATTAATAAAAATCCTTCAAACTAGATCAACTGTATTAATAAGTCTATAATCATCAGATATAAATGAAAGAATAACGTTGGTAAACTACTTTAAGAGTAAAAGCCTTCCATGCATTCTGGTTGCTTATATCTTGATTGAGTCAGCCAAATTTTTTTCATATCTCAAATATTCTAACAAAATTTACTAGAAAGGAATTTGGAGATAAAGGGGAACTTTATTTGGCAGTTTGCAAACCAGGAAGCCTTCAGTACAAATTGAAAGTGTGCTTCGGGGCCGGCCCGGTGGCGCACTGCTACAGTTCGCTGCTTGGGAGCGTGGTGGCGCTCCCGCCAAGGGTTCAGATCCCACATACAGACCGGTTCCCGCTCACTGGCTGAGTGAGGTGCGGGTGCAACACCAAAGGTTGCGACCCCGTTGCAGGTCCCGGTCCGGTATGGTCGCGACACTGAGGGTTGCAATCCGTTGCCAGACACGAAAAAAGACAAAAAGGAAAAAAAAAAAAAGAAAGTGTGCTTCACCAGAACAAAAAGAGGGGATATCATATAGAAAAGTTTCTGTCCAAGTTTCCACACCAGTTTACTGTGTAAATGAGGTATGTAAGCCTACTCAGTTCTGATTGGTTATTAAAACTGACTACGTTTCACATTCCTTGATCAGGCCCAGTGGTGAAATGTGTCCTTCCTGAAGTGGTTAATTCCGGCAGTGCAAACAGGAACAGAGAGCTACGGAAGCCCCAAAGTTCAACTGCTGCTTAGCTGGTGGTTTTCCCAAGTACACAGGTTATGTGTGTAACTCCTAGTCAGCAGATGGCCGCTTGGCTCCATTCAGAATTTGGACTCGGCCCCTTAGGATCCATCTCAGAGGACTAGCTCTTTCAGGGTTCACATTTACCCCTTTCAATTGAAACCTGTAGACAGTTAGCACTGATGATTGATTATGTTTTTCACTATCCCCTTAAATTGCTGGAGTGATTGGCTACATGCTCCAGTTTCATCTGGTCCCATGTTGGGATCCTCATGGCAGGATAGTACCAGTTGAGCAACTAAAACCATCAGCCTACAGGAGACACTTAAGCACCTTCAAATTTGGATCAGTCTCATGGGCTAAGTTTATATTGGGATCCTCATGGCAGGATAGTACCAGTTGAACAACTAAAGCCATCAGCCTACAGGAGACACTTAAGCACCTTCAAATTTGGATCAGTCTCATGGGCTAAGTTGGTTTCAATTTCTAGTTGAAGTGAGTTGAAAACTTGATTTTGTTGGGTCAACATGATTTGGGTCGGAGTCTCTTGTAAGCATCTGTTAAAACAGCCTAGAATGACTTCAAAGAGGAGTCAAATGCTTAGTACTAGTATGAG
Organism: Galeopterus variegatus; assembly: GCF_000696425.1. Taxonomy (NCBI): domain Eukaryota; kingdom Metazoa; phylum Chordata; class Mammalia; order Dermoptera; family Cynocephalidae; genus Galeopterus; species Galeopterus variegatus. The sequence goes on from NW_007733555.1 coordinate 49,788, forward strand.
GAAGATCAGTAAAAATGCGGGTGGAGCATAAGAGAGAACCAATGTTAGAGCACAGCCAACAACAAACTTCTGAGAATTGAGATTTCGACCAGCTGAGGGGCCCAGCGAGGGTACTCTTTGTAGGGACTTAGCCAATTTAAAATTTTTGGAAGTTCCCAATTCAATCTGCCTCGAAGTATTTTTCTAAGTAAAGCATGAGGTATTGGTGACAGGACAAATGCTGCCTTCTACAGCAAGGAGGTAGTTTAGTGCAATGCAGTTACGTAGGACTCCATGAGCAAGAGAATCTAAAAACCTTTGTTGGGCCCTAATGGATCAAGCTCTGGAGCAAACAATTCTATTAATGATACAGGAAAGGTTTTTAATTACATATTTATTACAGTTGGTACCAAGTCTAAACCAGAATCCCAGTATTCTTCCAAGCCTAGCCCCTTCACTGGGGTCTACACCTCCCAGGAAATCACAGCTGTCATCTTCATATTCAGATGGGTTCTCATCAGAATAATCATCATTTATGGATAAAGCCCATTTTGTCTGTGGTTAAGGGAACCCTCCTAAGTGACAGCCTTGAGGTTGTATGTGGTCTTATGAAGCAGATACTTCCCATCCACCAGCTCTCAAGTCATTTACAGGTTCAAAGATCTTCCCCAGTTCCACAAGTGAAAATATAGCCAGAGGGAGCATACAGAAGACCTGATAAACTTTGGAAATTTAGAAACTCATTTTGAGGTATGTTTTGGAGAATGAGGTTGAACCAAGGGTCAGAATAGGACAAGGACCAAGGTCTGGAAGTTATTTTCATCTGGTAAATCTTCAAGGGATCAGGGAATGCAGAGAGGGGACCAAGGCCCCAAGAATGTGGTGGTTTCCATCAGGCCTTACAAAGAGGACAGGAGTCATCTTCTGTACATTGCTCACTAAGGTAAAACCATGATAGGGAGTTAGAGAAGTCCTTATAGAGAAATTCACAGTATAGTTTAGAGTCACAGAAGTTAAGAGTATGGCCATATTGTGCCCTGTGTTTTGCCAGTGTGCCATTAATTGAGCCCAAACAATTTAATTTGTCCTGAGGCATGTAATACCCACCTATAACAAATAGGTGGTGTTAAGAAGAAACTCTGCCTCTTTGTAGCTTTGTGAGATTGACCTTAGTCTCATTTCCTTCCAAATTGCCTTCTAATTACTCACTATAAAATATAGCACATAGAGATGCTCAACAAAATGAGTTATAAATATTAGTATAATCATCACCAATAACATGTGATTTTCATAGATATCAGCATTCATATATATACAACCTGAGCATAGGTTTTTTTCATGCTCAGGTTCAATCAATTTTTGGAGAATATTGGAGGTGGGTAGACACAGGTCCATCTGTCTTTTTAAAGAGGAGGGTTAAATTATATTTTTCACAAACTCCTTACTCATTAAAAGGCTTTTGGAAGAATTTTCTGAAATTTAGAGTGATTCATATAAAAAGGCCATTTGGGACACACAACATTATTGTTTATTCTGTAAACATCATAAGCAAATATAGCTAACTAGTTATTTTCTCTGTATTTCTGACATACTCCTGGTGTCTATAACCCTGGATTACTACTAAAAGTTTTCAGTTCTATTTATGAGATAGGAGGTGCTCAGTTTCCCTGGGATTGGGTTTCAGGACATACCTCTTGGTTTCAAGCTACTCTCTGAGGTCTCAGGCCCCCTCCTCTAAGACCTCCCATACAAGAAAGCTACCGTTGCTAGTTAGAATTATTTTCAGCTCCAACACATGGCAAATGAGACCACAAGGGGCTACCTTATGCAAATCCAGTGGCTGGGCATGCTCAGTAAAGTGGAGTTTATCCTCTGAATGACCTTCCACTAGAGGTGCTGGAGAGCACAGAATATTCTGAATATGTCAGGTATATGTGATAAGATTTGACCAATGAACATTCTCCAAAAAGAGACCAACTGAGCATGTGTAAGACTATGTTACATAACTGGAAACCATCCCCTTAATTGAATATTCATTAGATAGTGAAACTATACAAGCCCAATCCCAGGAGAAGGTGAGGCTCTTGCTCACTGTTCTGGAGCCAGTCCGCACTCTGCCCGTGGAGTGTGTATTTCTTACTTTTTGTATCAAACTTACTTTCATCAAGCAGTTGCTCATTCTCTTGAGCCAGCCTGTACTGAACTTTAAGTATGTATTTCTTACTTTTGTATTAAACTTGGTGTGGGCCCTGCTCAGTCTCTGGAGCTCGGCTGCACTCTCTCTTTGGAACCTGTATTTCTTATCTGTTACATTAAACCTGTTCTCACTTTCTACTGTGACTCTTCTGTTGAATTCTTTCCTGTGCCAGAGTCATGAACCTGGTAAGAGAACAGGGTAGATTGAGGCTATCAGGCTCCCCAGACCCTACCTCCAGTATAATTTATATTAAGTGAATATATTATAAACCAACTGGGTGTTTGAGAAATCATAAAAGAGCAATAGCAATCTCTAGTAGCACTGTCTCTGCTCTTATGGTGGAGGCTAGGGGGCCATTAAAATAAACCTAAGAATTCAGTGGTTTAAAGAAAAAGACTTAAAATCTTTTGTCTAATATAAATCTTGAGCTGTGGTTACATTCATATGAAACTGATTAAAATCAAATAGACTAGAAAGTTTCTGAGTTTTCAAAAAATTGCATTGTCAATAATACCAGAAACTTTGTGCAAAAACCCAATTGTTCCACCTCTAAAGTAACCTCAGGCCCAAAACCCACAAAAATAAAGTGTGAAATCTGTGCAATGTGGCCAAAGAGTTCTTAATGTACAATGTACAACTCACATGTGACTGTGTAATGGGAAAGGAAGGTTTATTCAGATGGACGGAAAGTCCAAGATTATGGAAGACAAAGAACAAGAAAGTTCCTCTCAGAGAACAGAATCAACAAGAAGCTTAATGACATGTCCATGGTAGAAGGGCCTCACAGTTCTGCTCTGCATGTTATCAGCTAATGACAACTGTTTCAAAGCTTTCTCTCTTCTAAAGGGGAATGTGTTTTTAAATTTTGTTTTATTTTATTTTAATGTTTTTGTTTTGCTCCTCCATTTGTTGTGGTAGTTATACTGTTTCTTCCCCACCATTATACATCAGGTACAGATATCTAATCTAATCTATTGACTTATAAATCAGTGTACTAAGAGGAGCCAAATGCAGATCTGAGGGAGACGGGGGCTGTGAGTGTCTCAGATTTGAGAATGTCATGGCCTCTTAACCAGCTCTGAACTGCTTAATTCTAGACAGTTATACTGAAGATAAGTGGATGTGTATCTTGCATAAGTTACTGTATTTTAGGGCATCTTTATTATTGCAGTTTTTCCCAAATCTAACTGATACAGTATCCATGGTCTAAGCCAAGAATCTGTAAACTTTGGTCCCTGGGCCAAATCTAGCCTGTCACCTATTTTTCTAAAGAAAGTTTTTTGGAACACAGTCATGCCTGTTTATGTAAATACTGTTATAGCTGCTTTTGTGCTACATGTGAAGACTTGAATAGTTTTAACAGAGAGCACTTGGCCTGCTAAATCAGAAATATTTTCTAGGGGCCGGCCTGTGGCTCACTCGGGAGAGTGTGGTGTTGATAACACCAAGGCCACGGGTTCGGATCCCATATAGGGATGGCCGGTTTGCTCACTGGGTGAGCATGGTGCTGACAACACCAAGTCAAGGGTTAAGATCCCCTTACTGGTCATCTTTTAAAAAAAAAAAAAAAAAAGAAATATTTTCTACCTGACGCTTATAGAAAAGGTTGGCTGACCCCTGGTTGAAAACCTAAACACTATAAATTAATAAGAAAAATAAATAATATAAATAATATGATCTAAAACAGCTATTTCCATGAGCCATGAAGATCTATCTTTTTTTAAAGAGATATAGAATAGAGGTAGAATTGTAAGGAAAAATGCAAGAGCGAGAGAGATGGGCAGAGAAAGTTCTATACTCTTTATGGAGTAAATTAATGACTTTGGTTAGTTTAATTCACAGTTTTGATTTCTTCCCTGCTTCTTTACTACTGTCAAGATCCTAAGTGTTGACTTAGCCTTGGCCTTCCCCACTAGCACGGGAGAGAAAATCATCTCAGAGTCTCATGCCATGTATAAACAGACTTGAGCATTTTCCAGGAATGAACAACTCTTGACAAATCCTAATCCTCCAGGGAAATTTTCCAGGTAAATAGAGATAATTTCTCTTATCTAGGACCCTACTTCCTTTCTATTATTTACATAGTTCTTTTAGTGTTCCTCATGACCTGAGAAAACTTTCTGTAATCATCCAGCAACCTTACCAGGAACCATTGCTCTACCTTGGTCTGAACCTATTGAATGAAACCTATTGTCTTTTAAGTTGTTTTATGTGAACTTTTACTCATCTGGCAAGTATTTTCATTGAATGTAGCCGTATCTCTGTCAAACACAAGTACACATGACCTCGAATCTTCATAACCAAGCTGATTCCTTTCATCATATATGACTTCACTTTCAATCATTTTTATAATGGTACATATTCTTCAATTACTTATCACTTTAAGAAAATCCTGCCATCTGACCTCTTTATAAAGATAATTTAACAGTTACAGCACTAAGCTGAATTTAACAAGATATTCACTTTATCTTTTCAAATTACTGCCACATACCTAATATAACAGAGAATAGTAAGTGGAGTAAACTCCTTCTATGAGCATATGAAAAACACTAAAGTCTAACCCTTGTTAGTACTTGAGAAAAATTGTTTCTCTACATTATTAGGAAAATACTGAGTGTTGGGTTGTCTTCTTTACGTGGTGGATAATCTGAAGATATTTCATGTTGGACTCTTCTAAAGATAATGTGTGCACTATCTTAAAGTTTGTAGCATTCAGTTCAATCACTGATAAACTTGATGCTCTGTTTAATTTTCATTGAAAGCTTTTTTTTTGTTTAATAAGTAAATAACACTACAGGGTCCACACTTTCTTCTGAATCAGTTGCATCCTTACAGGCAAGTTACCTGCAGTTATCAAATAATTGCTTAAATTTTCCACCAAATGGTATAAAAAGAAAATGTTTTATAGAATAAGGTTTACAAAAAAAAAAAAAAAGAAAATTAATAAATGGTAATTGGATATAAATCAGGTTGTAATAAAACCAAAAGTTAAATCCTTTTTTTAATCAGAAGAAGGAAACTTTTTTTTGTATTTTTAAGATGGTTTTTGATCTGTTCCCTTCATTTGTGTCCTGAGATATCCTTCTTAAGTATTTTATTCTCCTTGATGCTATTATGAATGAAATTGCCTTCTTAATTTTGTTTTCAGATTGTTTATAGCTAGTGTATAGAAATATAATTGGTTTTCATAATTAGGCTATTTACCATTTCTAACACAGGAATTTAAATCCATTAGTGTGTTTTCTGTCTCTTTGCTCTATTTATGTCCTACCTTTCTTTTTAATCACAGCATGCATCTCAATTAGCTAACCTGATTGTCTTTTTATATTTTTGTTGTTTCAAAAAGCCATACTTTCTAATGTTTTATTAAGAAAAATGCAGTATAGGACACATTGTAACTATGTTATTAATTCATTTTTTTAAATTTTTACTGAATCATAGTTGATTATAAATATTTTGGGGGTTCAACATTGACATATGTTGATCAAATCAATATTACTAGCATATATATTGTTACAAATCATACTTATTCTCTATGCCCTTTGTCCAATCTCTCCCCATGCCCCTCTCCCTCCCCACTCCCACCACTGATAACCCTAGATTTCTTCTCTCCTGCTGAAAGAGTAATGGTTGCTCTGTTGATTTGTTGCCTAGATGATCTGTCCAATGCTGAGAAGTGTGTTCAGGTTCCCCAATATTATCATAGAGCAGATGCTTCTTCTTTCACTCTGGAATAGGCTTTGTGGAGAGAGACATCCTCTTCTTTTCTTTGGTCTGTGCTGGTGACTCTCCTTGTGTCAATGCATTCCAGTGACTGGCAGACCATCTGCATGGTGGTTGTGGCAGCTAGCCACTTTTGTGGCAGCTGTGGTTATTATGGTGGCTGTCGTGGGCCACCCACACGGAGGTGATGGTTTTGGTGCTGCTTAGTTGGTAGTGGCATTGGTAGTGTACCTAATTGTGGGCAGAGGGTCCGGTCCCTGGCCTATTAATTCATTTTTGATGCTAGAAATGAAATTTATCTTTCAACAAATAAAAAATAAAAAATAATACATATTTATATACACTAAAAAGAATATTTGGGATAAGCTTAGATATCAGGTGATCTCTGGAAGGAATTTCATTCAATTCCATATGAATTTTGATACAGTGGCAGTGGCCACTGTACAAAGAGGCCACACCATTTTGTTGGTGGCCATCCATCCTAAAGGCTGTGTCTGTAAATAACGTGTAGAAAACGATGGTAGCTTCAACCAGATTCTTTTTATTTTCCACTCTCACATGCTTCACTGAACTTTGCACAATGTTATATAATTAGTGTCTTCAAAAGTACAACTTTGATTGTGTTTACTCTACACTCAAAAACACTAATTGGCTAATTCTCTACTTTCTAAAAAATTCTAAATATCATTTGAATTGTCCAACCCAATATCCTTCAAAATTATTCTTGCTTTATTTCCACTTATTCAACAACTCAAAATCTATGTATTTAAAATATAAAATTTCTGTCTCTCTTGAATTATACTTACCTATGTTTGCATCTCTGTTAATATAAATGTATTTTTTCTTCCTCTTCAAACTTTTATCTAAAAAGTCCTACCAAAGATTTTTCTTAAATATTATTTTGTAAGATTTCTTCTATGATGACTCCAAATAGGATATGATCCATCTTGGGTTTTTTTCTGTGTTACCTAGATCTTTACCTGTCTATATGGCCCTTATCACAAAGTATGCTGTTTATACCACATTATATTAACCCATGGAAGGCTATTTTATTTTATATTATTTAATTTTAATTTATTTATTTTATACCAAACCCAAATGAGCCCCCTAATCACTATGTATCATGTACTCTAGATATCAGCCTTTGTTTCCTCTGTCATCCAACTGACTCCTAGATTGTGAGGTATTTGAAAGCAGCATATTTATATGAATTTTGATTCAAATTATTTTTACTATAATGTGTCTTCCACGTGTTACATACACTATCCAAATCAATGTGGAATAAATGGGACCTTAATGTTCATGGTGAGTTTCCTTTTGAAAAAATGGTATTATAGTATGTTTCCATTGCCTAACAGTCTATTAATTGTATGCCAAAATATTTCCTGTTATATTTATTCAAGGCTAATTAGGAATTTGAGTGATATAAATATAGTAGAGAAATTTATCCTATCATTTCCCGTAACTATAGCTTGTTATATGAGAATTTTATTTATTTTTATAAGATAAGTAAAAAAACAATAGTCAAAGAAAGAAGACATTAACTTATTCTTGACAATTTTTAAACTCTGGAAAAAAATTGAAGATTTTTGTGGGCCATCAAAATTATGACACAAAGGCTTGAATAGCAATATGAAAGTGTTGAAATCCATTAGCACTCAATTTGTAACATAATATAATTCAAATTCTATTTGTTGCAATATAAATACAATTATGCAAAGAAAATTTATGCACAATTTTGATCTGCTTTAAATGTCAAAAAATGTTCTTTTGAACATGATTAAATTAATCAAGTTTGAAAGGCAAGCAGTGTCATTTATTTTAATGTAAGGTTAATGACATAAAATAGAACAATAACTTTTTGCTTAAAATAAGACAACAAAATTCAGCTAAAAGGCAAATAAATGCTGAATTCCATAAATGCTGGAAATTTTTAAAACTACACAATATTTTGCTACTTTATTGAAGTCCAATATCTTGAAAACTAAGTTGTGTGTAACCCTGTGTGCCTGTAAATTATACTATCTAGAAAAAATTATTGATTTTTTAACATGCCCGCAAATTTTGAGATTACAATTTTTACAAAACCTTTACTCTGATAAGCAAAATAAATTTGAAAAAAACTACATGAAATTATTTCTTATTTTTTGTAATATTAATATTAGATCTATATAGCAACATAGAAGGTTTTTTATGGTCACTTCTAGACTGTGGATGACAACATACAGTGGCTAGACTTGGAACTTAGGACAGATATTTAAGAGTTTAGCCTTAAGATAAGTAGTTTAATAGGCAAGCCTAAAAAGGAGAGTTTAAAGCATATGGTAATTATACACATTTACTCAGTACCAGAAACAGAAAACATTGGGGAAGTGGTCAAATTAGTAGGATGATAGTGTGCTCAGTGTGGTACTGGCAGAGTTTCAAGAAGGCAGCAGGGTCTAGGGAGGCTGTTGCAAAACATCCAAGTGGAAATGTACAATAGACAACTGTGTGTGTGTGTGCATATATTATATGCATATATAGGGAGTTTAGGAGAAATGTTTGAAATGGTTGTCAGTATCTAAATGACAACTGAAGCAAAAGAAGACAATGGAGATCAGCAAGAGTGGTCGGAGTAAGAAGCAAAGAGTACCTAGGTGTGAGGAGTACCAATATGTCACAGAGGAAAAGAGGAAGAAGTATCCACAAAGGAAATTGAGTAGGATTAGAAAGAGAAGTAGGAAAAAAATCAGGAGCATTTGATGTCAAAGAGAACAAAGGTCTACATTTTTCAAGCACTGCTTAGAGGGCAAGACATATGAAAAACAATAAACTGTTTAGTAGATATAGGAAGAAAAAGACATTGGTGACATTGGCAAGAAGAAGTTTAGTGAACTAAGGAGGGGCAGAATCTGGTTTTCCATGAATTGAGATGCAGCCCTGCTCAATGTACCTCAAACACAAAACATATGAAAACCACACTAAGGCTCATCAAATGAAAATTGCTCAATACCAGTTATAAAGAGAAAATTTTTAAAGCAGAATAATAATAATAAAAAAAGACTTGTACATATAAAACAAAGAAAAGGATCATAAGGAGATTACTTGCCAGAAACAATGCAAGTGAGATAAAAAGAAAAAATACCTGGTAAACTAAAATTTATACCCTTTGAAAATATCTTTCAAAAATTAAAATAACATGTAGACATTTTAAGACAGAAAACTGAAAGAATTAATTAAAAGTATACCCTCACTAAAAAAATATTTAAGAAAAGTCTGTAAAATCTTTCAGGCAGAAGAAAAATGACAGCAGCAGGAAATATAGATCTACACAAAACAGTGAGCACTGGAATGGCAGTTTTTTGTGTTCTAGGTAATCAGTGAGGAAAAGAGAGTGTACGTCCATAGAAAGATGTGAACGTGTGTGTTCATAGCATCTTCTTTTGTAATATTGCCAAACCAGACACGTTCCAAAAGTCCATCAATAGTATGGAATATTACTGACCAATACAAAGGAATAAACTAGTAATACATGCATCAACATAAATGAATCTCAAAATAATTACTCTAAGTAAAAGAAACCAAAAAATAAAGAGTACATACTATAAAATCTCATTTTTACAAACTGTATAAAAAAGCAAACTAATCTTTTGTACAGAAAGTGAATTAGTAGTTTCTCCAAGTTCCCGCATTATTAATTTCAATATAATATGAAGAATCTTTCTTAAAAAATTAGTAGATGAAACACACGTACACACATAAAGAACAAAGACAGTTGTCTAATTAAAAGATGCCTTAAAATTTTAACACTGCAAAGCTTTGAAATTCAAAACCCAAAGGAAAGAAAAGAGGCTATGTACAAAAGTTTCTTTGATAAAATGGGCAATTAAATACAACATCCAAAGAAAAGAATATGATTAACACAAGTATTTGGCTGCAATATATACTAAGCAAAATGATTAAATCATGTGGAGACATGTGCATTGAAGTCTTGAATGTGACAGTAGTTTGATTTTTATTTAACCAAAATTTACTTATTTTATATTTGGCTGCAATATATACTAAGCAAAATGATTAAATCATGTGGAGACATATGCATTGAAGTCTTGAATGTGACAGTAGTTTGATTTTTATTTAACCAAAATTTACTTATTTTAGGGCTAGTTTTACTAATCTACTTATTTTGTGATTCACTTTCTTCAAAGAGACCTTAAAATGTCCTGTCTTTCTCATTTGTTTCCATGTCACAGTGAAACCAGCATGTATATCAAATGAGAAAATCATACCTCTCTAATTAAAAAGTTGTAGTTGTGAAAAGAATTAGAAACTAGTGCAGTGAGAATGTAATTTCTTTAAATAGGTCTTATATAAAATGTATGTGTGTTGAGGGGGTAGCTTCCCTATTACTTAGCATTTTAACTCAGAAATAGCTAATAATCAAATAAACATTATTCTCTTTCCATGCAATTTTAAGACATCTGAGTGATGGACCAGGTCTATTTTTAGACTGCTGACTGATAGTGCAACGAAGTAAAAACATTATACATTATTTTGTCATTTTAAAATTCTTTTCTATTAGTAACCCAAAATTTCAAAATTATGATCACTAACTCACAATATGCTATAGCCCCCTTCATCTGAATATATAGATATCTGACTATCTCATGATTTTTGTCATGTACAAGAGCAAATTGCAATGGTAAAACAACTTTTGACTTCCTCCTCAATCTTAAGTTCCCCCTATTTGTTGAAGTGGTACAAGTAGGCAAAGGGATGTTCTGTCTGGAGGTGAGCCCAGCCCTATTTATGTGATTCACTGGCCTCTGTAGGGATGAAGGGCGTGCTGCATATAGATAATATGAATTGGCCGACATATTGCCAGTTATTTCTGCATTCTTGAAAAGCAGCAAAAAGTCTAGTAGTATTAACTTCCTGGTCTTCTAGAGAACATAGGGTATGAAACAAAACTTCCTTCGATGGCATAGCTAGTTTCACTGCCAGTGCCTTCTCATACACATACACGTACATACACACCAACAATAAACAAACTGAGGAATAAGACAGAAAGAAGACAAATATGTATGTGGTATACTTAAAAAGTGAAGGGGGAGGATAAAAAGAAATGCCAAGCTGTCTACTTTTCTGCCAAACCCAACCAACCTCCAATTGCAAGATTTCTTGAGCATTTCTAAATGCATTTAATAGATTAACCTTTCAATAAAATGCAGCCAGGCACAAAATGTTCTGTGAAGATTTCACTGATGTTTGGATTTCAGATGTATTTCACCAATTAAAGCAATTTTTTTCAGACTTTATACAAAGTAATAATAACTTATGCACAAATCAAATATTTTTAAAAATGCATTTTAGAGTACTACATGGTACAGGAAAGCCTTCTTGGAAACTCTGATAATGGCACCATGTAAGTGAATGCCTCTTAGTTTAATGATGCCTCGAGAAAAGTCTGGAATTATTGTCTTTGGAACTCTGAAGGGAGGTTTAAGTTCATGAAGCTTTTGGAAAAAAACTCTTTAAAATAAAGCATTTTAGGATGCCAAAAAAATAAAAAATAAATAAAAGTTAGAGTCTTCAAAGCTCTATAGAGAATTAACTTTGAATTTAAAATCTTCGAAAATGTGGTAATGGAAATGTGTAGTACTTATAATTTCACACTGTGAATCCTGTATTCAAAATTCTATGTCTTGTTTAGTTTTAAATCTTAAAAATAGTTATTTTAATTGAATAATAATAAAGTTTACTACATGTGTTACTAACACTTTAGATATTAAGAAATCATATTATGATATGAATTGTTTAAACTATTAATGATTTTTAAGACCCTAAATAGCTAAAGCAATCTTGAGAGAGAAGAACAAAGCTGGAGGCATCACACTCTGATTTCAAATCATATTATAAAGCTGTAGGAATCAAAACAGTACAGTACTAGCATAAAAACAGACACATCAACCAATGGAACAGAATAAAATGCCCAGAAAAACTCAACATGGATTAAAGACTTAAATGTAAGACACAAAACCGTGAAGCTCCTAGAAGAAGATGGGAAGATCTGCATGACATTGGTCTTGACAATTATTTTTTGGATATGACACCAAAAACAAAAATAAAGACATGGAAGTACATCAAACTAAAAAGTTTCTGCAGAGCAAAAGAAACAACAAAATAAAAAGGCAACCAATGGAACGGTAGAAAATACTTACAAACTTATGACTGATAAGGGATTCATGCACAAAACATACACAGAGCCCATACAACTTTTAAAAACCAGAAAACAGATAACCTAATTAAAAAATGAACAAAATATCTGAATAGACTTATTTCCAAAGAAGTCAGTGGCCAACAGGTATATGGAAAGGTGTCAGCATCACTAATCATCAGTGAAACGCAAATCAAATCTAAAGTGAGCTATTTTCTCACATCTGTTAGGATGGCTATTATCAAAAAGACAAGAGATAAGTGTTGGTGAGGATGTGGAGAAAAGGTGACACTTGTACGCTTTTGGTGGGGCTGTAGATTGGGACAGCCATTATGGAAAACAGTATGGAAGTTCCTTAAAAAAAAATAAAAATAGAACTACCATATGATCCAGCAGTTCCCCTTTTGGGTATATATCCAAAGGAAATGAATTGGGACAGCCATTATGGAAAACAGTATGGAAGTTCCTTAAAAAAAATTAAAAATAGAACTACCATATGATCCAGCAGTTCCCCTTTTGGGTATATATCCAAAGGAAATGAAATCAGTATCTCAAAAAGATATGTGCACTTCCATGTTCACTTCAGCATTATTTACTATAGCCAAGATATGGAAACCCAACCTATATGTTCATTAACAGATGAATGGATGAAAAAATGTGGTATATATATGTAATAATAAGTAGTGTGTACATATATATGTATATATATATACATACATGTATATATATATATAAAATGAAATATAATTAAGCCTTAAGAAGAAAATCCAGTCATTTGTGACAACATAGGTGAACCCAGAGGATATTATGCTAAGTGAAATAAGTAAGACACAGACAGACAAATACTGTATTATTATCTCATTTAAATGTAAAATCTAAAAAAGTCAAACTCATAGAAGCAGGATAGTATGGTGGTTGCCAGAGGCTGGGATTGGGGTGAGGTGGTGGGTTAAGGAGATATTGTTCAAAGAATACAAAGTTTTAGCTGTAAGGTAAATAAGTTCTAATGAACTAATGTACAGTATAGTGATTATAGTTAATTATAATATATTGTATACTTGAAAATCGCTAAGATAGTAGATCTTAAGTATTTTCATCACAAGGAAAAAAAGGCAACAATGTGAGGTGATGCATATGTTAATGAGCTTGCTTGTGGTAATCATTTCACAATGTATATGTATTTACATATACAAGATATATGTATATCAAAACATCATATCCTACACTTTAAATATATACAAATTTTATTTGTCAATTACTCTTCAATAAAGCTGGAATATTCTAATAAAATATTAATGATTTTTTCAGATAAAATCAATGATCTCTTATATAAACATTTATTTATATCAGGCACTTTTTACATACATGTTACAAGAAGAAATTAATTACTGTATTACTTTTACTGATGAATTTGCAATAATAATATTTCAAAAAACAGGGAAAATAGCAGTATATCAATCTACTGATGTTTCTGTTAAAAGTATTATATTCTTTTTGTTTCTCACTCTTTCCTAAATCAATCCCAGAGTAAAATGCACCAAGTTGTTAAATCAATAGCCTGAGAGAGCACATCTCCAGATAAAACGAGTGCAGATGATGACTAAAGTAAATACATCTGATTTTGTCTTTGTTACAAAAGTTATCTCAGAGACCAGAAAGGCATACATGAATGACTAATGGTTTTTGTGCATTTTAACAAAGATATTTAACAATTCAAAGAAGCTTGTAAAAGTCGTTTTGTCTCTAACAGAAAAGCAGGGACAAAGTTCATTTCTGTATTTTCACCATCTTGGGAAATACTGCAGGAAAAAATGTTCAATTATTTGAATGTGCACACATTTTCTCTAAATAGTTACATGCTATTTGGCTGCAGAAATAAAACAGGGAACCAAAGAAAAATACCGCGTCTCTAAATTCTAAGAAAAATAACACAGGTTTCTCAAGGCCAAATAATAAGGAAAACGTTTGCTTCAGATAGGTATTGCCAATGATACATTACATTAAGATCAAGAGATTTCTATAATAGTGTTGCTGTATTGGTAGGGAGTAAGTATTTTTTTTTAAGTGTTGGTGAGTGAAGAGATTGTCACAAAATTTCTGATGGAAGGGAGTCTTTTGACAATAAATAAATCTGTAAAAAAATGCATACACTCCGATCTATCAATTCGACCCTCTGCGCATGTATCTTAGGAAAATAATCAGTTTTGTATAAAACGTTACCTACAACGATATAAATTTTAAGCACCGTAAATGACAGATATAGATCTGGGTAAGTAATGTGATATGTTCTTATAGTAAAATATTGTATGATTAATAAAATAATATAAAATATATTAATCGAGATGGAAATATGTTAAAAATATATTGTTAATTGAAATAAAGTACAATATTTATTTCTACAAAGTTGATGTTAAAAACTAATTACAGAAGGCATTCATTGAATTATTTCCTAATAGAAAATAAACTGCCCTTTTTAGTTAGATCTCAATCCACCCAGATCCTCAGGATTCATTTCCTGGATGCCCTGTTTATTGATCACAGAACCTTCCTCTCATCCCAACCACAAGTGATTGATCCAGGCAACCATGATCACCCTACCCCATCTGGACCAATATACATCTTTTAAAAAATGTCTTCTTGGGAATAGAAATTTGTTCTATAACTATGCCAGTAACTTACAAACTTGTGAGATATCAGGAATAATATCTGATAGGTGGTCTGGAAAATGATAAACAAAACCAACACTCAGATAAAAGCAAAGATCAAAGTCTGATTAAAAGAACTTGCAAGATTCCAGTGTGTCTGAGCCCAGGCTGCAGTCTTGATCTTAACTCAGTAAAACTCTGTATTTAATTTTTTTTCTTGTTAAAAAATCGTTATTTTATTGGTTCTAACATCTTTTTTATCTTTTTTATTTTATCTTATTGATTATGCATATTCATGGGGGTACAAAGCTGACCTTCACCACCTGTGCCCAGGATGTGATGGTTAGATACACAGTATCAGGATGCCCATTACCACAAATTGCAATTATTCCCCATGTCCCCCACCCAATTAATCTCTGACCTCCCTTCACTCCCTTCCCCCCCCCCCATGCAACCGTATGTATGCTTTCTCCCTCTGCAAGTTTATTGCACCACTGTGGCCTTTCCTTCCTTCTTCCTCTCTTATCTCCCATTTATGAGTGGTCCATGTTGCTGCAAATGGCAGAATTTTGTTTTTTTTTTATGGCAGAGCAGTATTCTATGGTGTATAGATACCATATTTTCCTTGTCCAGTTGTTTAGCGATGGACATTTAGGTTGCTTCCTTATCTTGGCTATTGTAAATAGAGATGTGATGAACATGGGAGTGCAGGTATCACTTAGACATGATGATTTCCATTCCTGTGGGTTTGAGAAACCTCCATACTGTTTTCCATAATGGTTGTACTAAATTACAGTCCCACCAACAGTTCCTTTATCTCCACATCCTCACCAGCGTTTGTTATTCTGTCTTTTTGATTATAGTTAATTTAACTGGGGTGAGGTGATAGCTTGTTGAATTTTTAATTTGCATTTCCCTGATGATTACTGACGTTGAGTATTTTTTTAAAGTGCCTGTTGGCCATTTTTATGTCTTCCTTAGAAAAGTGTCTATCAGTTCCCTTGCTCATTTTTTAATTAGGTTATTTTATTTATTTATTTTTTTTACCGTATAGTTGCTTGAGTTCCTTGTATATTCTGAATATTAATACCTTTGTTGAATGTAAAGTTTGCAAATATTTTCTCCCATTCTATAGGTTGTCATTTCACTCTGTTGATAATTTCCTTTGCTGTGCAGAAGCTTTTTAGTTTGATATAATCACATTTCTTTATTTTTTCTTTTGTTGCTTGTGCTTTAGGGCTCTTGTTCAAAACTCTTTGCCCAGTCCTACTTTCTGAAGTGTTTCCCCTATATTTTCCCTTACTAGTTTTACAGTTTTGGGTCTCATATTTAAATCTTTAATCCATTTTGAGTTGATTTTGGTTTACATGAGAGATACAGGTCTAGTTTCATTCTTCTGCATATGGATATCCAATTTTCCTGCACCACCTATTGAAAAGACAGTCTTTTCCTCAATGTATGTTTTTGTTGCCTTTGTCAGATATCAGTTGGCTGTAAGTCTGTGGGTAGATTTCTGGGTTCTCTATTCTGTTCCACTGGTTTGTGTGTTTATTTTTATACCAGTACTATGCTGTTTTGGTTACTATAGCTTTATAGTATAATTTGAAGTCACGTGGTGTTATACCTCTGGCTTTATTTATTTATTTATTTATTTATTTTTTGCTCAGGATTACTTTGGCTATTCAGGGTCTTTTGTTGTTCTATATGAATGTTAGGATTGTTTTTTTCTATTTCTGTGAAGAATGTCATCGGTATTTTGATGGGGATTGCATTGAATCTACAGATCACTTTGGGTAGTATGGACATGTTCACAATGTTAATTCTTCTAACCCAAGAGCATGGAATATCTTTCCATATTTGTATGTCTTCTTTAATTTCTTTCAGTATTTTTAGTTCTCATTGTAGAGATCTTTCACCTACTATTCCTAGTTATTTAAATTTTTTGGTGGCTATTGTAAATGAGCTTACTTTCTTGATTTCTCTTTCTTTTGGTTCATTATTGGAGAAAATGCAACTGATTTGGGGGCATTGATTTTGTATCCTGCAACCTTATGAAAGTATTAATCAGGTCTACAATAGAGTCTTTAGGCTTTTCTTTATATAAGATCATGTCATCTGCAAATAGGGACAGTTTGACTTTGTCTTTTCCACTCTTGATGCTTTTTATCTCTTTCTCTTGCCTGATTGCTCTGGCTAGTACCTCTGGTACTATGTTAAGTAGAAGTGGTGAGAATGGGCATCCTTGTCTTGTTCAAGGGAAAAGCCTTCAGTTTGTCTCCATTCAGGATGATATTGGTGGTGGGCTTGTCATATACATCTTTTATTGTGTTAAGATAATTTTCTTCTATACCTAACTTGCTGAGAGACTTTATCATGAAGGGATGTTGACATTTGTCAAATGTTTTTTGTACGTCTATTGAGATAATCATGTCATTTATGCCCTTGATTTTGTTGATGTGGTGTATCACATTTATTGACTTGCATTTGTTGAACCATACTTGCATCTCTGGGATGAATCCCAGTTGATCATGGTGTATAATTTGTTTGATGTGTTCCTGTATTCTGATTGCTAGTACTTTATAAAGGATTTTTGCATCTATGTTCATCAGAGATATTGGCCTATTGTTTTCTTTGTTGTATTGTCTTATTTTGGTAACAAGCTGATGTTGGCTTCATAAAATGAGTTTGGGAGAGTGGCTTATGTTTCAATTTTTTGTAATATTTTGAAGAGAATTGGTATTAATTCCTCTTTAGAGGTTTGGTAGACTTGAGCAGTAAAGCCATCCAGTCCTAGGCTCTTCTTTGTTGGGAGACTGCTGATTAATGCTTCAATTTCATTCCTAATTATTGGTCTGTTCAGGTTTTCTATGTCTTCTTGGTTTAGTCCTGGTAGTTCTGTGTGTGTCCAGAAATATTTCCTCCAGGTTTTCATATTTGTTGGCGTATAGTTGTTTGACTAATCTCTAATGATTTTTCTATTTCTGAAGTGTCAGTTGTATTTTCTCCTTTTTCATTTCTAATTTTTGTAATTCGTGTCTTCTCCTTTTTTTTGTTATTCTAGTTAATGGTTTGTTTATTTTGTTTATCTTCTCAAAAACCCAACTTTTTGTTTCATTGATCTTCTGTATTGTTTTGGGGGACTATCATTTAGTTCTGCTCTGATCTTAATTATTTATTTCTGTCTTCTAACTTTGGGATTGATTGGTCTTATTTTTCCAGTTCTTTTGGGTCTAGGGTTAGATTGTTTACTTGAAGTCTTCCTTTTTTTTTTTTTGATGTAAGCATTTATTGCCATAAACTTTCCTCTTAGTACCACTTTTGCCATATCCCACAGGTTTTAATATGATGTCTTTTTTTCTATTATTTTCTAGAAATTTTTTAATTTCCCACTTAATTGTTTTTTGGACCCATAGGTCATTCGGGAGCCTGTTGTTTAATTTCCATGTATTTGTACATAGTCCTAAGTTTCACTTGTTGTTAATTTCTAGTTTTAATCCATTGTGCTCTTTAAAGATAGTTGAGATGATTTCAATTTCTTAAAAGTTGTTGAGACTTGATTTATGACCTAATATGTGGTCTATCTTGGAGAATTTTCCATGTGCTAATGAGAAGAATGTGTATTCTGTTGAGTTTGGTTGAAATGTTGTGTAGTTATCTGCCAGGTCCAATTGGTCTCAGGTGTCATTTAAATCCTGTGTTTCTCTGTTGATTTGTTGCTTGGATGATCTGTCCAATGATGAGAGGGGGTGGTCAGGTCCCCCACTATTATCTTATTGGGGTCTACCACTTTCCTTAGGTCTGATAGTGTTTGCTTTATATATCTGGGTGCTCCAGTGTTGGGTGCATATATATTTCTGATTGTTATGTCTTCTCACTGGATAGATCCCTTTATTATTATATAATGGCCTTTTTTGTCTCTCGTTATGGTTTTTGGTTTAAAGTCTATTTTATCTGATATTAAAATAGAAACTCCTGCTTGTTTTTGGTTTCCATTTAAATGGTATATTTTTTTCCATCTCTTCACTATTAGTCTGTGTGTGTCTTCACTGATGAGATGAATCTCTTGAAGATAGCATATTGGGTCTTGCTTTTTGATACCATCTGTCAGTCTATGTCTTTTGACTGGGGAGTTTAATCCATTTACATTTAGGTTGTTATTGAATGGTATTTTCTTATTTCTGGCATTTTATGACTTTTTGTTTAGATGCTTCATGAATCATTTTTCCCTTTCTTCTACTTTGATTATCAGTCATCAATGTTTGTGGGTTATTTCTGAGATGATAAAATTTAGTTTCTTTTATCTTTCTCATTTGCATTTTTTTACTAGTGGTTTTTGTTCTTACTTTTGTATTTGTGGTAGTGATTATTGTTTTTCAGATAATAGATGCAAGACTCCTTTGAAGACTTCTTGCAGGGCTAGTCATGTGTTGACAAACTCTTGCAATTTTTGTCTGTCTGGGAAAGACACTATTTCTCCCTCATTTCTGAAGGATAACCTTGCTGGGTATGGTATTCTTGGCTGGCAGATTTTTTTCTTTTAGTATTTTGAATATGTCATCCCATTTTCTTCTGGCATGTAAAGTTTCAGTTGAGAAGTCTGCTGTTGGTCTGATGGGGGCTCCCTTATAAGTGATGATGCTTTTCTCTTGTTGCTTTTAGGATTCTCTGTTTGTCCTTTTCCAGTTTGCCTATAATTAGTCTCATAGAGGAACTTTTTCGATTGAATCTGTTGGAAATATTTGAGCTTCCTAGATTGGAAGGTTTGTGTCTCTCCCTATACCTGTGAAGTTTTCCATTGTTATTTCATTGAATAAATTTTCAATGCCTTTACCTTTCTCCTCCCCTTTGTGAACACCCATGATTCAGATGTTTGTGTGCTTAAGGTTTTCTGCTAGCTCTCTTAGACATTCTTCATTTTTTAAAATTCTTTTTTTTTTTTTGGTTTGCCTGGATTATTTCATAAAGACCATCTGTGAGTCTGGAAATTCTTTTTCCACTTGTTCTAATCTGCTTCTTAAGCTCTCAGTTTTGTTTTCTTATTTCCTTGAATGTGTCTTTCAGTTCTACGAGTTCTGCTATGTTCTTCTTTAAGCTATTAATCTCTTTGTAAATTTTCTTCTTCATATCCTGGATATTTTTCTTGTTTCATTGTGTTGTCTTACAGAGTTATCTCTTATCTCATTGAGTTTCCTTAGGATAGTTACTCAGAATTCTTTTTCAGTCATTTCAAGGGTTTCTTGGTCTGTAGGGTCTGATATTTGAAAGTTACTGAATTCCTTTGGCAGTTTCATATTTTCTGATTTTTTCATATTTCTAATATTTCTACATTAATTTCTGAACATCAGGCAGATTAGTTGCTTCTTCTATTCCTCTGGAATGGACTTTGAGAAGAAAGATTTCTTCTTTTTCCAGGTTCGTATAGTGACTCTCTTTGTGTCAATAAAGTCAAATATGTAGTGGGCCAAATATGGTGGTTATGGATGTTATTTAGCTAGTGAGCTGTCCTTGCAATAGTGGTAGCTGTGATGGTGGATATTGTGGACTACCTCCTGAAAACTGTGCAATGCCTCCTGCTGGTGGCAACAGGGTCTTGCCTTCTGTGCAGGCTAGGCAGGGGGCTGGGTAGTGGCAGGCAAGGTCTCCTGTCTGCCTGGCTGAATCCTCCCCCATGGGTGGCAGTGCAGCTCATGGTTTTGCCTGGTACATGGGCTGGTTGGGACTACTGACTGATGAATGGGGCCTCCCCTGTCAGCAGTAGTGTGGTGCAGTGCAGGGAATTGCCTGGTATGTGGGCTGGTTGGAGGGCTGGTCAGTGGGCTAGCTGGGTCTTCTGCCTGTTTGGCTGGGGCCTCCCCTGTCAGTGACAGCATGGCATGCGGTCTTGCCTAATGAGCAGGCTGAAGAGACGACTGGGTGGTGGGCTGGCTGGGCCTTCCTCTGTATATAATTAATTTCAGTTTATGTTAACATCAGTGAGTCAATAAACATGTTCTCTGCAAAAGTTGTGGACAGAGATCATCCAAGTGTTAATAGTGACTATCAGTATGTAGAAGGATAATAGGCGTTGTTTTTTCATATGTTTATGTGCAATTTCTAAATTTTGTAAAAACGATTGCTATTACCTTTGAAAATGAAAAAATTAACAAGTTTAAAAATTAAAATTATTAAAAATATTTTGATATTTTTGAGGGAATATGAATTTATAGAAGGAAAACATAATCATTTATCAGAAATTTCAGAATACTTTAAAACTGTGAATATATACTTTCACATGTGCACCAAGTTACACAAACACAATCTCTCACACACAAATAAGGTGTCATTTCAGCATTTTTTATATTAGCACAACACAGTAATCTAAATGTCTATCAATATAAGATTAGTGATGGAGTTTGGATGTGCTGTCTCCTCCAAAACTCATGTGGAAATTTGATCCCCAATGTGGCAGTGTTGGAAACTGATTGAGTCATGGGGGCAGATCCTTCATGAATGGATTAATGTGTTCCCTGGGGGAGGGCGGATTAATGAGTGAGTTCTTGCTCTATTAGTTCCTGTGAGAGCTCGTTTCTTAAAAACACCCTGGCAACTTCTCTCTCTCTCTTGCTTCCTCTCGCCGTGTGATCTGCTTGTACCTGCCGGCTGCCTACCACTTTCTGCCATGAGTAGAAGCAGCCTGAGGCCCATGCCAGATTTATTTCTGTAATTTCTGTGTTAAATTTTGTTCTCATTTATATAGAATAGTCAAATTATTAAAACTAATGTATGCTAGATATAAGACCTTTCTGATGTAACTAGGAACTGGCAGCAAATCCTAGCACTAAAACAAAATGGAATTTTGTCTAGTGATTTTCTTGAGATTAAGTACATTGAAAAACCTAGATATCCCTTAATCTCTGATTAAAAACACATTTAATGAGATGTTTTTCCTTTAAAGCCATTTGTTTTCAGAAGTACATATCATCTACTGTTCTTGACATGAATTCAATCCACTTTCTACAAATGCTTTTATAGGTACAGTGTGACTGCAAGCCATAAAATGAAAAAGGCCTAAATGTGAAAATCAGCATAAATTCATTTGCTAATTCTACAAACACTCTTCCATCATCCATGACCAAGAGAGGTAAGAGATTTTTTTATGTTAATGAGCCTCTCTATTCTATTCTCTGACTATTGTAAAACTATGGGACAAAGCAATGAGAATACTCAGTTATATTGTGTTGTGAGCAAATTATGTCAATGCATCACACTGATCAGTACAGTATTTCTCTATCTTAGTATCTGAATTTTCAAAATTTATAAAATGTATGCTGGGAAATATCAAACATTTATGACACATAATCCTTTCTGAATTTTCACTATTCTGAGTAATGAGAAAAAGGTTGGTGAACACTTTCACTTAGCTCAATTTCTTATTGCATATTTCAAGGAGGAAGTGGCTAAAAATTCATATTTGCATCAAAAATATTGTGAATTGCTTTTCAAATGTTATATTTTCTTTGACATTTTTTCTGAATCATAGGAGGCACATTTTTATAACTTTTTCGACAAGTTTGTTGGAATACGAGTTGTTTTTTTTTCCTCTTTGGAACAAGATTGTCATCATTCCTATAGCTTTTCTCTTTATATATGTTCATTCCCACCATCGTTCTTTAGATTTAAATTAATTTAATAGGAATGTGTGGTGGATTCTACTGAAAGAATGTACTAACAACATTCGTTAATGCACCTGTCATAAACTGAATTCATAACAGTGCCCAAACCTTCTCTTCAGGTCTTAGGATCACTAAACCTGATGTTTTATTCTAACATTAAAGAATGCTAAATCATGGAGATAAAATAGTTTTTGAAAAGATCTACCTACTTCATTATAATTATAAAATAAATATAATTTTATTTGATTTAATAATTATATTTCAAAATGTAAGACATTTTATTGCTTTGATTAAATATGAACTCAATAATAACTGAAAATGTAACACAACTGAGAATAACTCTTCAATAAGACACCCTAAATCATAGTGGTAATTGTATGTATTTTAAATAGAAATATATTACTATTTTGTTTCTATTTCATAGAAATAGAAATACATAATTTATATAAAGTTTTAAATTATAAATCAAAATATATAAATATATAATTATAAATTATAAATTTATACATAAATATACATGATATTTGACCAAATTCTGTGAGGGAAATTATCTAGAAATATGAGTCCTAGAACCAAAAGAAATGACCATTGTAAAAATATTATAATTCAAGTATATTCTAAATGAATTATGTGAAATAACATTACTACAATACATACATTCCATGTGCTCCTATGTATTCTGAATTTGGCTTAAAGTTACCCTCCATTCTAGCTTTCATCTACTTGGAGAGATTGGAAATAAACTACATTTTAGATTCTCTTGCATTTGTTAATTATTTTATGACAATAAAATGTACTCCTATGAAATTTAGAAAATGGAATCAAGGCCCAGGACATGTTTCTGCAACTCCTGGCTGATGTGTCTGTAGTGCGAGTAATGCTGGGGCAACATGAAGCCATCCTGCAGCAATACACCTTTCAGTGTCCGTTCTCTAACTTCCCAGGTGGAAGAAGCAATCGTTATCAGGAATGACTGCAGCTTCTTGCATTAGGCATCTCTTTCATGGAAGCCTCCTCAGTGGAGCAATTCTGTGTTATTTTGTGAGTTATTCTTAGAAGAAATAGTTTGCCAACAAAATCTTTGTATTTTTGAAAGTGATTTTAGGCTGCAACTTCTCCACCCTCCATTCCAAATAAAGCCCATTCTTTTGGGGAAACCTTAGAAATTTTCTTTTGTTATTGCCTCCCTTGATTCCTAGGAAAAAATCTCTGAGTCACTGTTTAGGGTCTGAAGGTGTAGATAGTGACCCACTTATCTTAGAGCGATGAGCAGCTTTTTGAGGTATTTGGGACATGAGCCATTGGTCTTCTTGACTTGTCTCTCCTTGTGGAATAATTTTCTGTAAATGGGTTCAGGCAAATGTAATTGGGGCTCCAGCATTCTTAGCCTACTGCACCTGGTACAGAATCTCTGCTCTGTAAGAGGGATTTGGGTGGAGGAAGGGAGCCCCTGAGGTCTTGGCCACCTCACCTGGGATTTAACCTTTGCAGCATGTACGTGAAGTGTATAAAAAATGCTGGAAGATTGCTCCTTCTAAACAAATATTATAGCCCTTGAGTGGGAGTTCAAGGGAGATGGAGCCCTCCCCCCCCCCCCCCCCCC
>NW_007733555.1:74256-76271 GCF_000696425.1 Galeopterus variegatus
GGGGCCCCCCCCCCCCCCCGCCTTGGTCACCCTTGGTCAGAATGGAGCTTGTATCACATTGAGCAAGGGAATGAGGAGAGGGAGCCAGTGAGGACTCAAGTGTCACAGATTCTCAATGTTCTAACTGAACAGCATTATTTATTCTAATTTTCTTGAATAAATATTTCTTCATTAGTGTTATGACCTTAGGACAATTTCCAAAGACTGTAAAAAACTGTTTTCTAAATAATTTTTACCTGCTATGGGCGTTTTACTATGGGGCATTTTCACACTGCCATTCCAGAAATGGACTAAGTAAAATTTTATCTTGAATCTACTTTACAGTGATCTCAGTGGTTCTGCATAACCATTCTATGGTAATTGTCCTAGTTTTTGAATGCCTGCTTGGCGTGGACATATTCAGTAACTGGCAACATCTTTATATTCATTTCCTTACTCATGACATAAGAGCTATTTTGGAAGAAAGGGCCACAAGAATCACTTTGGGGCTACTTCTCGAAATATATGTATAATCTAAAAGCTATGCCTTTTGAAAATGACTAATGATTGAGGTGATGGATATGTAATTACCCTGATTTGGTCATTGCACATTGTATCCCATAATTATATACAATTATTACATTTCAATTAAGAAAAAATAATTTTAATTTTAAAAAGTTTTTTTTGTAATTTTGTATTTTTCCTCTAGCTGTATTAAAATATAATTCCTACCCCCCCCTGGCTTTATTGAGATATAATTGACAAATAAAAATTGTATATATTTAAAAATAAAAATTAAAAAAATAAAAGCAATGCCATGTTTCTGGAACAATTATCAAAGTCTTGACAATAACAGTGATGTAAATCCTCTTAGATTTCTATCAACATGTATGTTTGGCTTGTTTAATAGATGAATGGGTTTTGCAGAATAGTATAAACTTAATCAGATATTAACTTTAATTACAGCCATTGTTCCAGGTGGGACTTTATTGCACAAACCATTACAGTCAAGTATTCAAGTTGCCAATCTGAATAATTCCTTCTCTTTCAACCAGAAGCTTTCTTTTACTTTATGGGACTAGATGTAGGTCTCATGATCTTACTTTGGGGACATGTCAACAATATGACTCTGGCATAATCACATACAGAAATTAGCAGGTCACAATATGTTTGGAAATCTATGTGTTTGCAGCATAGAATAAGAAATAAATCAATGAAAATTTAGGATACTGCCACGTCAGTGAAATTTTTGAAAGAATATGTTGAAAAATCCCCTCCAGCATGAAAGACAGTAACTCTGTTATGTTCTATCCCTAAGAAAGAAGCTTGATGCTTAGTAAGCCTCTTTGATTTTGGAGACAACATATATCAAATTTAGGTTTGTTGCTGCTGTTGCGGTTTGCAAATGTAAATTAGAACAGAGAATATGGGATCGAATTTACTGTGGATTTATTATACGTTGGCTTGTTCTACCTCTATGTTAGACTATTAATAGTTGAAAAATTATAAAAGCTACACAATAGAATTTTTCTGAACTCTTTGTAGCAAGGGTTCTGAATGTAAATATGGTCTCCCTTTATGTGAAAGGTGAAAATGAAGTAGTGACCATTTTCTTGTTGATTTTGATTTTTACTTTGGGCAAACAAGGTATTGAAAGCAAGAGGCTTTTTTGCAGCAATATTTCCATGTCTGTTCTCCAGATTCTTTTTTCAGGTGGTACCAGTGACAGTTGCTTGATATGACTCATTCATTTGTGGATTGTAGCTTTGGATGTCCGTTTTTCAGTTTCCTAAATGTTAAAGGAAGTTAGCACAGCAGTACGTTTTTCTTCAGGAATAGCCATAATAGCAACTCAGGGAAAAGAGCTTCTTAGAGGATCAGCACTTGATTGTTTTGAGGGTCAAGTTGAGAGACTCATCCCAGAAGCTATTTTCTTTGTTACACTACTTTCTATTCAAAACAAGTAGTGCATTTTTTTTTTTTTTTCCTTTTTGTCTTTTTTAGTGACCGGTATGGGATCGCAACCCCCGGGGTTT
>NW_007733555.1:76948-79614 GCF_000696425.1 Galeopterus variegatus
GCTTAACACTCTACGTTAGTTTAAAATACCAATATTTAATAAGAATATTTAAACTTAAAAATAAATACTAAACTAACTTAATGAAATAAAGTAGAATATGTACAAGAAAGCAATTTTTAAAAATTATCTTAGGTGTCATGAAGATAAAGTCTTTAACACCTTTTTTATAAAAAATTTAGATGTTGGAAGGTAAACGAACATCAATTTTTTAGGTTTTTTTAAGAGGACTGGTTTCTTAAAGAAATATTATGGTCACTTTAAATTAACTTCAGTGTAGTAGTTGCCATGTTTTCAGTGGTGAGGAAAATATTTTTGGTACCTGATTTTGTCTCCATGGAGGAAGAGACAAAAGAAAAAAAAATAATTACAAAACAAGTTAGATTCTTATATTAATATTTATATGTTTGAAATTTTTAAAGTTTTATGTATGGTAGACTATACATCCACTTATGTTAGTTTGATTGTTCTTGAAAGGCTTCTATAAGACATTACTTTCAAAACAGGCATATAAAATGAATGTTAAAATGTATACTATTACTATGAAGCATGAGAAGTATTTTATTGAAAAGTTATGCTGATTATGTTCTTATTAGAATTATCATTGAGCCCATATTTAATCAAAGCAACAAAATATACCTTTTATTTGAAAATATAATTATCAAATTTAAATAAAATTATGTTAGAAAAGCATTTATAATTAGATGGATAGATCTCTTATAAAACTATCTCATGTATGCATAGTTTACTATTTTCTTTCTTTTCTTTTTTTTTGACCAGTAAGGGGATCGCAACCCTCAGCATGGTGTTGCCTGCACCACGCTCAACCAGCGAGTGCACCGGCCATCCCCATATAGGATCCGAACCTGCGGCCTTGGCGCTCCCAGTGCCACACTCTCCCCAGTGAACCACGGGGCCGGCCCGCTTTACTATTTTCTAATGTTAGAATGGAGCAAGGTTTAATTTCACTTAATAGAAAAAATGAGCCAGTGCATAAGGGGAAGATGAAGGATGATGGTGATACAGGGGAGTTCCAGACCAGCTTAGGCAGAGGTCTTGAGACTGAAAAAGTCGGAAATTCAAGGAACTCGAAAGAAGCTATTGGGAAAGAGTAAGAATGACAAGATAATATTGGACTGAGTTCAGATTGTTCAGGATGACGACCGAGTAAGGAGTTCAAAGTTTCTTCGAAGTTTAATGAAAAGCCATTACATAGTTTTAAGTATGGGAATGAAATTGCATCTTTTGTGATTAAAAGAGCTACTTTGAAAGTAGAGATTCTGGGTATTGCTGATGGATTGCTAATAAATTGCTTATCTCTTATTATTTCATTTGAGTCTAGAAATTTATATGTGGAATAATTGAAAAAAACTATTTTTTTAATGTTTTTAATTTGTTTGTTAACTTTAAAAGCAACAGACTTGATCCCAAAAATTCCTAAAGATTTTATAAGAACAGGAATGGAATGGTAATGGCAGGTAAAAACCTGATGCTTATTCACAAAGTCATATTTTGCTGTTCTCACATAAAAATATCTTCTTAATGTATCTCCTCTCTGACATCAGCATGTATAACTTATATGTGATGGCATTGTATAGGACGGATGGCAAAAAAAGGCTGAAGTTGGGTATTTCCCTTTTCCCAGGTTGATTAGACTCTGAAAAAACTCCAGTAAGTAGCTTAGTCTTTTCTAAAATAGTTTCTCTTGAGTACAGGCCTTGTTAACAAGAATTAAAAGCTGTGTTGTATTCCAAATGGCTACTTTTCCTCTCTACCTGCTGGAAGTTCAAGCTGCAAAAGTCTGGCCATGTGACTTTTCTTCAGTCCTCATCCCTGAGAGCAAAGCTGGATGCTGTGCTGGGTCAGATTCCATGCTTGCCAGTAAAATTATTTTACTCAGCATTTAATCTTTAGTTATTACTGGTCTTCATGTTTTTCACTGGTAGCATAATAGTCCAGTTAGACTCCTTCAGCAGGCTGGGTTAGTTGGTTTCCTATGGCTAATATTTTCCCATTCCCAAGTACTCAAGACAGCATTTTTTCCTAACTAGAGGTGATATGTCAAATGTATCTTCTAATATTGCTAGCAATTTTTGCTCTATTCTGCATTACATTTGAAGCACCTATGTACATAGTTTAAAAAGATATTAAACTGTATATTTTCTTTATGGACCCCCAAGAAATCTTTGAATAAGGACCATACCTCGTTTGATTTTGTATCTTCAGTGTCTAGTAAAAATAGCTTTGTTTTCTTTTCTTTTCTTTCTTTCTTCTTTCCTTTTCCTTTCTTTCTTTCTTCTTTCTTTCTTTCTTTCTTTCTCTCTCTCTCTCTCTCTCTCTCTCCCCCTCTCTCCCTCCCTTCCTTTCTTCCTCTTTCTTTCTGTGCACATTCATTCAGGATATATTTATTGAGAATAGCTTGGAAGTTTCTGGGCTCCTGACAATTACATCTGGTACAGGAAAAAAAGTAAAAAACAATTCACTGAGTAAATATATCATTTTTAAATTATGAAAGTTTACAAAAGTAATTGAGAGAGGACTGTAATAGAGAAAAAGATGGAAAATTCAGGTTCTATGCAGATTGAGTGTCAGGGAAACCTCTCTTAGGAGAAAATATTTAATAGACTTCTGAAGAAAGGGAATAATCCAACTTATGGAGAGAGGCAAAG
>NW_007733555.1:80375-83466 GCF_000696425.1 Galeopterus variegatus
AGAAAATATTTAATAGACTTCTGAAGAAAGGGAATAATCCAACTTATGGAGAGAGGCAAAGAGAGAAAGAGAGGCCGGGAGTCATAATATGCAGTCATATGACTGCATATTATGAGCAATCTCCTAAATGATCACCAAAATAACCTGTTAATTAAGCCAAGATTTGATTAATTACTGCATTAAGAGAAACAACCACCTTGACAGACTCTTAGTAGCACATCTGGAGGGGAATTTTAAGGGCAATATATTTTTTTAAATTGTTGGGTTCTGGTTTAAGGAAGAGCTTTCAATGAGGGAAGGTTGATTATCATGGGCAAAGCTCCTTATGTATTCGGGTTTGTGGAAACATAGAGTTGAGGGTTTGAAATGAACCTTGAAGAATAAGCAGTTTGGTAAACCCAGCTGAGTAAACTCATTCTGATAAAGGGGTCCTTTATCCAGATGAAGGCAAATTTAGTTACCTATTTTTCAGTTCTGGAAGTTTTTGCAACAAACGATAGTGTTATTTTTCTTCCTGGGAAAAAATCCCTAGATAGTAAAATCATATTTATCAATCCAGTCTTCATTTTCCATCCCTTTAAGTTGTTTTGCTTTAGACTAGATTTTAATTTTCACTATGAGACATGGTTAGAAAAGTAAAAGGACCAGATTCTATATACAAAATACCTTGTAGACCATGGTAAGGAACATGCATCCAGTGCAAAAAAAAAAAAAAATCATTGCTGTGTTTTAATGAAAATAATGATCCTGCTTACATTCTATAAATATTCTAGCTTCTGGGTAAAGAATGGATTAGAAAGTGAAAAAGAAAAAAAAATATGGCATTTTGCCATCAGTTGAGTTCCATGCTAAGTTATACACATCGAGTTTCTCAACCCATAAGAGTTTCATATTTCTAAAAAGAAAACGGTTTATATTTATAAACAGCCTACATTTCAAGGTAAACCCAGGGTAGCAGGATCTTCCAAAAACCAACCTTGAATTGTAAAGTAGTCTAAACACTTCACAAATAACAAGAGCCATGAGTTTTTAAGAAGCATTCTTAAAGTTTTACTTCTTGGAACCAGCATAAAGTTAGAATTTTTGTATTTTGCAATTGAATGTGGAATCTTTTTCTCAGGAATAAAAACAGTGACTCAAACTATGTTCAACCAGAATTGTTAACTGATTTGTAAGAACTAGAGGTAAAAATACCATTGGTTCTTTCTATTCAAAAGGTTCTTTTTTTTTAAGTATTCTCCGCCTGTGTGAGTTTAATGACTCTCATCACTCAAAACCTGTTTATGAGAAATTCTATTTGCTTAACAATGGAAAGAGAAAATNTCTCATCACTCAAAACCTGTTTATGAGAAATTCTATTTGCTTAACAATGGAAAGAGAAAATAGGACAACAAAAAGAGAGGTTGTCATAATTGTACAGGCAAAACACTATGAAGGTTTGGACTGGTTTGGAGGAAGTGATAATGGAAACAAATGAGGCATGCCAGACACCAAAGAGTGCATAGTGAGCCCTTAATTCTACTGTTATCTCTTTTGTTCATTTTTATACGTTAATGAACGCAAGGGATATTATAAAGGAGGCTTGAATAATGCAGAAGTCATTATTTTCTTTTTATTAATTTTTATGATGAACAAATTTATAAAATTTTCACACAGGCAAAAACGTTCATCTACATGAGCACAGCTAACACTTGCTGAGCCCTGAAGCCCAGTTTCAACTCTTACTCCATCTTGCCTTCAGCTATAAAAAGGTAGAGTGTAGTGCCACAGAGCATAGTGAATTCCCCATCACTGTGGCTGTCATGTTTTGGTAGGATTACCACTTACTGAGGATGTTGTTCAATGAAACGTTGAAGTTCTTATGCCTCAAGGATTATGAAAATTTATATTAGAATAAAAATATTTTTAAAACTATCCTCCTCAGAATTACATCTTTTACTGTTTTCTTTGCTATCACGGAGTTTAGAATGGATGGGGCAGAGTGACCTGGATTGGAGGACTAGATAACTTTGTGAGATCCAAGACAAACACTGATCATGCCTATGCAAGTGAACAGAAGAGTAGCAATAGCTTCAAATAATAGTAGACAGAGGGGATTGAGCTACTGCCAGAGGCTAGTTGCCAGTCCAAATGTCCCAGTGTGTCACCATCTGGCACAAAAGTTAAAGGTTGCCAACCCCTTAAGTAAGAGCAGTCATATGTGTCAGCAGGTTTCCTGTTTTCTATGATGACCAACAGATTGGTTCAAATAATACATTTTATTAAAATATGGTGCTAAATACTCTATGTTATTGTGAAAATAAGGCTCAAAATAACTTGTTTTATTTTCCTCGAAACTGAGGTAACCCTCATTCAGACAGTGTCAATGCCTTTCTAAAAAGTGAAGGAAGTATTGTTGCCTTCTTTTAATCATGAAAGCATGTACTGTCAATGAAAAATACAGCTTTTTTGGAGCAAACTTGCAAGAAAAAAACCCCACATTTTTCAATAACCTTTTTTATTCTAATAAACCACTATTTATAAGGTTAAATTAAAGTGGCAATAATATCCCTATGTGTATACTTTTATGATATTTTACAGGGAAGGCTTTCGCAACATTATTAAAAATAAGCTCTGTCATTTTTTATTTCTTTGATGGAAAACTCAGTTTGGAATTTTGACAATTTTATTGAAATGATTGTTAAAATACAAATTTTTTTCTCACATAGAAAAGAAATGTCCTAGAATTATGACAATTTTATTGAAATGATTGTTAAAATACAAATTTTTTTCTCACATAGAAAAGAAATGTCCTGGAATTATGAGATTCAAGGGATTCATCACCATGAAAGGAAAATAAACTCAGAAGGCAGATTATGCTAAGTAAAATATGAGAAATAAGAATCCTTTTTGTGATTTTTAAAAGATACACTTTAATTTTCCTTTCTTATTAAAAAAACTGATGCTGGAATTATGCAGTTAGTGAATACTGAGTATACTGAATTAATAATGTTTTTCCCTTGCCCAATATCAACATGAATATAAATATTATATTATTAAAATGAAAATGACTATCCTTATATGCATACATGTTTGGCATTTGAAATAATAT
>NW_007733555.1:84250-85464 GCF_000696425.1 Galeopterus variegatus
TATTATTAAAATGAAAATGACTATCCTTATATGCATACATGTTTGGCATTTGAAATAATATCATTGTAGGCACAGTCAAAATTTATGATGCAAGATAAAAAAGACAAGGACAAAAGATGAAATTGGTATGAAGAAATAATTGATCTTTTTATGACAGTTCTTTAAAAAGCTCAAGGACTAAATATAGGATGAGTTCCCTTCATTCTTAAAATAAAAATCTTTGGGGATTACTTGAAAATTGTTTTCTCAGGTATCTGGAAATAGATCTGGCATTAGTGACAGGCCTTTACAGCAGCTAAATTCTGAATGTGTATAAAACCACCATACCAACAATTAATAAAAAAATGGACAGAGCAGATTACTAGCCAAAAATCTTTTACCTATTAACTTGTTAAGATAATATAATAATAATAGTAACACATTTGTATGGCAGTTTTCAAATTTCAAATATTTTCCAAAATATCTCAAGAAAACCAAAATTCTACAAAATAAACACATTGTTCTCAAGTATAAGAAAAGTTTAAATTAAATAGAAATAACTTGGAAATGTATCCATTCATACAGTATGAATTAGAATATTTATTAGAGGAATTGTTTCTCACCAAAATTATTTCCCCCAAAGATGTTTAAACAGGACATTTTCTAGATGTGCTCATCTCTCCCCTGAGTTCCTTCATTATATACCTGGTAGATTAATACAACTGGATGAGTCTAAAATCACATTTCACTGATTGACAGTGAGAAGAAGTTGCATAATTTGGAACTTTTAATGAATTTTTTGTCCTTTTTTTCTAGTTCCATACATGTAACCATAAATTTCAGAATATTAAGAAACATGTCCTTCAAACAAATATACCCATGACAAAATTTAATTTAACTAATTAGATAATAAAAGAGAAGGTGAGATTTGCAATTTAATGAATACGTGAAGAACTGATAGACTATGATTGCTCCATTATATACAAAACTGATTAAAGTCCAACCAGGCCATAATCTATAATGATTGGGATTATCTGTTTTACCTGATAGGAATTAATATTGAATCTTTACTAGGGAAATATCTGTAAATTAGCATGTAGCACTACTAAATCTGGGACTATAAATCAAATAGTAAACAATTAATCATATGCCTCATTCTTCTAGAAAATCCTTGAGTTTCCTTTCAATGTATAACATTGTCAAAGAGAACGTTTTGGCTAGGTTAGCTAGGTTTC
>NW_007733555.1:85971-88375 GCF_000696425.1 Galeopterus variegatus
TACTAAATCTGGGACTATAAATCAAATAGTAAACAATTAATCATATGCCTCATTCTTCTAGAAAATCCTTGAGTTTCCTTTCAATGTATAACATTGTCAAAGAGAACTTTTTGGCTAGGTTAGCTAGGTTTCAAATAACTTTTTGGACTTTTTCTCACTTTGTGATATAAGTAATCTCTGAAGATTATTCTTGATCACAGAAAGGTTTGTGGATTTGGATTTGGCCTGATTACAAAAGTATTACATGAGTATTAATTAACCATAAATGTCTTCTTGTGTTTGCTCTGTAAATCTAGAGCCATTCAGTATTGAGCAAGTACAAATGCCAGAGAATTAACATCTGTCTGGAAATTTTGATACCAAATGTCAGATTGAATTTGGAAAAACCTCTCTTAATTTGCTCTTCTATTCTGAAGCTAGAAAACCAATTTCAAGAAACTTTCTTTGCCAGATTTCACCTCCAGTACTCATAAATTTGGGTAAATTTCTCTTTTCTTGAGTTCCCCCAAATGTGCTAATGCCCCTTACCTTCTGGGAAATAACCTCTTTTACCATGTGTGAAAATGGGATCCTGAAAACCAGGTGTCAAGCCAGAGCACTTTGAACCAACATAATGACATTTCCATCTGCCACATGACAAAACATTTCAGAAAAATATGGTCTGAAAGCACCAGCTCCATATATAAAGCCAACCGTTATTTTTGAATAGTGGCCTTGTCATTCCTAATTACATGAGAATCATTCACAAATGTGACACTTCAGGTATCAACTTGGTTATACCACCAATTTGCCCAATTATATGCTGGTAAACAGGAAGACAAATTTTTATCTAAAGGATGCAAATGACTCTATTGCCCTAAAATGTAAGGTGGCTTAGAAAATTTGTTTGTTTCTGAATTCTGGGTAAGGGTGAGAGGGGAAAATAAGGGAGGAGTCAGTGATAATCAGATACTATTAAAAGGGTTTCATTTCAGTTTAAAAAATATAGTCTACTAAATTGAGTGTTGGCAATAGCAACTTCTTCAGGTACTTATAAAAATAGAATATTGAAAATATTGACAGTATTCCAAATAGACACAATTAAGTTCCACTCATCAGTTACTTAGTCCTGAGTAATTAATTCTTGTTTTGATGGACTGTGGATCGGCAGTGTGCTTTCATGGAGTACATTTGCTTCTGGACTAAAAGAAGTCTGGATATAATGACTCAGTCAACTGGTACAGTCTGGAAGTTGCCTAAGTGATGTCAGCTTGGAAGCCTGTACCCAACAGTCTGTTCTTTGAATTATCAGTGGTACCTGACACAGTTCTTTCCATGATGCACTGCGATTGTCATTTTATTGTTGAATACAGAAATTCTAGCCTGCAGCTTATAGCAGAGCCTCAGTCAGCCATCAAAGTGAAGCAAAAACCAGTTTCATAATGACACTAAATGACTGTGGTCAATTTATTATAGTTATCAGTAATGTCAGAAAGAAAAAGAGTAAAATTCCTTTTTGGGATACAGTACAGTACAGCTATTTTCTAGAATTTGATCAACGTTTCCCATGAGTGTATGAACAACTATGGAATGCAAAGTCATTGACAGATTTCCCAGGCATTTGTATGAAGTGTAGAATTCCTGAAATATTTCTACTAAAAATATTTTAGCTCTACAAACCTGATGTAGCATAATCTAAGCATCCCTTCTGTTTTGACAGTTCCTAAGGAAATCTAACAATTGAGTTGAGCTAATTTAAAAATATGGAGCATAACAAACAAATCTAATTATTTCTAGGATCTCTTTTTATGAAATGGAAGAATATATCTATATGATTTTCCAGGGGCCTCTGGGAAACATAAAAATATTGTTTGGTGTAGGACTATTCCTTACAATTTTTATTGTTTTAAATGGAGGGCAAAATCAAAGGATATTTGGCCACTAGATTAAGATAGGATCTTGGATTCATGGGCAATGCAATTTTAAGGAAGCTTAGCTTTAACACATGTGAGGAAATTTTGTTCTACTTTTAATAATGAAGGGCAAGATAAAGTCATCTCAAAGAAGATAAAATTATTTTGCTGAGCCATGGAGTCTTTGCTCTGTGGGCAGACTGCACAGAAGGTAAAAAATTATTGTTTATCATTTTAACAGTGAGATGGCCAAATTCTAGTTTGGCATTAATATTTGGCAGTTAATGCTTCATAGGATTTTTTAAATAAGCACATTAAACAGAGCCAACTTTGGCAAAAATATTTACACAAACCTTTGTGCCTTTGCAGATACAGTATTTGCCAACATTATAAACTAAAGCAAGTAAAAATCCTTTTCCTACATACATTGCAAACATTTTCATGACCATTCAAGTCTTGCTTTTTACTACCCTCTTTACTGTTATGAAACAACAACACACTTTAAGACTACT
>NW_007733555.1:89017-93920 GCF_000696425.1 Galeopterus variegatus
CTGTTTATACATTGATTTTTTAAAAATATTACTTTGTCTACATATTTATGCTTCTCTGTCATCATTTTTCCCACTATTATCTCAATAATTCAGATTAATTATAACATTTAACCCAAAGAAATATCAATTTAAGAGAAATGCTTAGTAATGTCTCATTGAGAAATATCTGTCATATGCAAGCTTTTTAGCACACAATCAAAATTCATGAATACGTATAATACAACTTATTACTACTACATACTTTTTTTATATCTTTTTAAAATGGCAAAATGGGTATCTTGATTAACATGACCCAAAGGTATAGTCTCTTGAAAACATATAAAAATAAAAAGCAAAATGTACAAATTTAAAATTATGCATAGTAATTAATGTTTTAGGAATTATTATAGAGAAATTAAACAGATATCCAAATAATATTAATATTTTAACTTGATTTCATATTTACTTAAGTTTCAGGGTTACCTAAAATCTTAGAAATAATTGTTTTAGTTAATAAACTACAAATATAATTAATACTACAAAAATGTTTGTCAGAATTTTTATTCGATTTTGTTGAATACTATGTATAACTTTTCAAATTCTTAAGTATTATGTAGATGAGTAATATCAGATTATTTTATTAGTAAACCTGTATAAAACATTTAGTTGGCTCAGACTAAGTAAGATACTTTACAATAAAATAAGCTAAAGTCTTATAAAAACAAAATGTACTCTTGTGCTATAGTCAACAATGATAAACTGTGAAAAGACATAAAGGTGCTTTTTTAAAACTTTCTTAAACCAAAATTATTAATCCATTCTGATTTGTTCAAAGATCCATTTTAATTAAGTGAATCTAGATTTATTAAATGTTTCCGAGAAAACGTTTTTAGTAAGAAGGATTTTATGTTTTAGGCAGGCAAGCACTTTGTTATATTAAAAATTCTATTTCCTTAATTTCTGTGAATTTTGGAAATATTCTCTATAAATCAATCTGAGCAGAACTCATTTAATTTAAAAGATGTAATAATGTAATTTATTAATACATCGTAGAGACAGCAAAATACTTCACACTCCCCTAATGAAGTGTAAAGATTTTCCTCAGTGACAGACACAGAGACATGGAGGGAGTTTACAGTTTCAGACCTGCAACTTCAGCCACCGATAAAAGATAAACCAAGTCAAGAACTCAAAGAACTGCTCTCCTTGCCAGCATGCACGAACTGCTTTATTCATTTGAAATCATGATTAATAAACAAATACACAAAGAAAAATAAATACAGACCAGATTCTCTGTCTTCTTTCATATGATAGAGACTTGACCTCCATTATTCACCTGAGAGAGATCACCAAATGGTCATCTTGTTTCCCACCAATGGAAAATAACTATTCATTCTGCATGATGCAGAAACAAAAACAAAAACAAAGTTATCAGTTAAAAACAACAACAAAAACAAACACCTCTAGATACCCAGTCATCAGAATTGAAGTTCTGTTGCACTCCCCTTTGTGCCCAAGCTTGGATAGCCCTGTTAAGTGCACACACTTCTCCAGTGAGGCAGTTTGCATGGCACCCGCAGGTGAAGCCAATTGCATATTTCAGTGAATGATCTACAAAAATTTTAAACTAATTTTCAAAAAGTTCAAAAACATGACTACAATGTAAATGTAAAAGAAACATGTTTTAAATATTTTATTTAACTCATTAATTAATGAGGGAACCAGAGCATATTAAAATTTGTCTAAAGATCATTTGAGACGAGAGAGAAGAGAGAGAAAGAGAGAGGAGAGGCAGAGATAGAGGTAGAGTCATTACAAAATTTAATGACTGATCCTGCAGAATAAATTAAGCATGAACATGTGATAATCCTCAATCAGCATGAAGCAGCTGAGTGGCCCACCTTATCCTCTATGTATAGCAATTACAGAGGGAGGGTGTATGTGTGTGTGTTTGTGTGTGTGCTCATGCATGCATTTACAGAAAAATTAGCTTGAAGCCTACAAATTAGGGCATTGTGCTATTAGGACACTGAAGATCAGATATCCAATATGAAGTGCATACATTCATACAGGGCATATTTGTTTCATCAGTAAATCAATAGAAACAAGTATCACTGTTACTATGGGCAAGCCACTATGCAGTTGTTTAAAAATTGTTCTGTAGGTTCAAACACAAGAGTACTTCAAAACATTCTTGGAAGGTGTGATTATTTATTTTAGGTGTCAACTTGATTAGATTAAGGAATACTTTCCCTGGTTCTGAGGCATCGGGCTTGGATTGAGTCATGCTGCCAGCATCCAGCTTGCAGACGGCCTATTGTGGGACTCCTCAGCTTTCACAATCACATGAGCCAATTCCCCTAACAAATCCCCTCTCATATATTTATATACATATCCTGTTGGTTCTATCTCTCTGAAGATCCCTGACTAATACAGAAGGATTTGTATTATCTTTTAATTCTATTTTCCCACAAACTTTTTGACATACGTTTGTATATTTAAAAGACTCATAGAGAAAATAAGGGCAAAGTATCTTGGAGGCTGTTTAGTAGAAATTCATAGAAGTACCAAGTTAGCTGAAGCAGAGTTTGTTTGCTCATTAATATGAGCCTTGGTACTCAGGATCAGGGAAGACCGCTGGCCAAGCATGAAATGGACAGGTGTCAAAGAAACACAGAATTAGACCATTAGAACTGGAAGAAACTTTAGAGAACATCTGGCCCGAGTTCTCATTTTATAGTTGAGAAATTTGGGGAGAGAAGGGTTAAATATATTTCCTAAGGTTACAAAGCTCATCCTAAAATGGCAAAAAAAAAAAATCTCAAGTAATAGTCTGACCAAGTCCATCTTATTTATCTTTTTCGGACAATTACATTCAATTGATGTCACTGACTGAAGAGCAATAGGCAGTGGGGGTAAAGGGCAATTTTATCGTCTGAATGAAATTCTCAGCAATGTCTTAGGAAAAGTTTTTGGAGAGGGAAAGACCTGAGATAAGGAAAGGTTTTTGTGTGTGAGTATGTGTGAAAGCATCCAATTGAGGCCAGTTTCAGCAGCCAAGGCAGCAATGGCCTGTCCACTGCTAATGTTTAGGAACCCAATCTGGTCATCCTGCCCTGGTGGAAGCAGTGAGACTAGAAGTAGATATAAGATTTATTATATTACAAACCATCGATTTGCAATCTGAGTTTTAGTTACATAATAATAATGTGTATAAAATCTAACAGATATTGAGGCAATGTGTTAGCTCATGTTCCTTATGTACTTAATCTTACTTCCTAATAATCTCATGAGATAGATACTATGATCAAACCTATTTTACAGATGAGGAAATTGATTTTTAGAGAAGAAAAAGTATTAGATTGAACTGTTTCAGCTTGAGATTTGACCTAATAATTCCCCTGTGATGTGAACACAGGTCACAACCCCAGAACTACAGGATACTGGGAAATGTTCATTATCTTCCTATTTCAAAAGGTTCCTGATGTAATGGAAATGATCCATTGCCAGGAACTCGGTGACCTGTTTTCTTTGCTATTGACTATATGTATAGTCATTTTATGTGTGCTGGTAGTCTCAGCACACCAGGGATTTCTGAAAAATAAAGTTCTTATTTTAAAGAAGGGCTACATGTATGAGCCATCTAAACTGTATGGTTTTATATTCAAGCAAGCTCTTATATTGCTCCCATCTGTTTAATTATTGATCTCATTGGATAATTACTTAATACATTTTTTCTCTAAAATTTATTTTAAAAGAAAGATAATGAGATATCTAGATCATATATAAATTGAATTCATAAATGATTTGGTTTTCTGAGCCACAGAGCCTTGGCTATGTAACTGCTATTCCTATTTCAGTGCAAAGAATGTATAGCCCATGATTTGAATCAGCATCGATTTTGGAGAGTCACTTAGGATTTCCCACATATGATTAATTTAGAAAGAGAAGTTTTCAGTTGTATATTAGCAAGTGAGGGAGTTTACTAACATAAACAGGTAAGTACTGTTGCTCATCTACTTTAGTTCTACCCTTTTATCCCTCTTGTAAATATAAATCACATCTAGGATCTGAAGAACTTTGGTATTAGAGTAAGAGCAATTTAAACTGTTGCCTTTGTACTTTACAGTGGCAATTCATGAGAATAGGAAATAATAGTTTCCTATGATTTCATTGAGCTCTTGGGCTCAAGTGCTCAAGTGAACAGTTACTTGTAGATCTGGAGAACAACAGAAGAAGAATGCATCAACTTTTTGCTACACCCCACTCAGACACCAAGAAACCTTACTTCTTCCACCTCTAAAAGTAGCGTCAGATATTCTGTACTGTATCAATGGACCATATTTAGCAATCTATATCTTTCTTTGGTCATTCTTTAGCAGATTTTCTGAGCCATTGTGAAAGGAGAATATCTGTGGCACCAGTTTTCTTCAGAGTTGTCAGAGAGGTTCTATTGTCCTTAAAATAGAGCTTAATTAAGTGTTTAACTAAGGACCCTCGGGTCTGATGAGTGCCCATTTTTTATTGGGATTTCATCATACTTGCTTATCTGATCAGATTTTCTCACTGTATTCTTCTCTCAAAGGAAAGGTTAGCCATCATCAAACAGATAGGAAGCCATGAAAGGATATTAGACTAACTCTCGTATAATTTTTTAGGTCTGCACAAGGAAAAGTCATGAGATTACAAAAAAAAAAAAAAAAAAAAAAAAAAAAAAAAAAAAAAAAAAAAAAAAAAAAAAAAAAAAAAAAAAAAAAAAGTTGAATTGTTTGATATGTACCACAGATTGAAGTCTGCAGCTGTGGTTGCCTGCCGTTTCAAGTTAGTTATTAGAGTAACCGCAATTTAAACTATTGCCTTTGTGCTTTATGCTGGCAATTAAAGGGAATGACAACTCCACTTTCCTATTATTTCATTGACCGCT
>NW_007733555.1:94688-96620 GCF_000696425.1 Galeopterus variegatus
ATTGAAGTCTGCAGCTGTGGTTGCCTGCCGTTTCAAGTTAGTTATTAGAGTAACCGCAATTTAAACTATTGCCTTTGTGCTTTATGCTGGCAATTAAAGGGAATGACAACTCCACTTTCCTATTATTTCATTGACCGCTTGGGACCAAGTGAGACAGTTATTTTTACACGTAGGTATTCAAAATACTGCCATGGTATTTAAGAAAAATATGGTAAAAAGAAAACAGAAGAATAGCACCCCTGCTAGTAAAGAATCCATGCTTGTGTATACATTTGTTAGAAAAGCATTTCTCAAATAGTGTTTAGAGCATCTTTATATGTAGGCTTGCTATGATAATAATATTTAGTTTGGAAAATTTGTCTGTTAGACCCACTGCAATATTTGTTGTCTGTTGCTGCTGTAAAAAACATTACCATAAACTTTGTGTGTTAAAACAACACAAATTTATTGCCATATAATTCTGACATCAGAAATCTAAAATGAGTCAACAGGGCTGCATTTGTTATGGAGGCTCAGGGGAAGAATCTGTTTCCTGGTCTTTTCTAGCTTCTAGAGACCCCCTGAATTCCTTGGCTCTAGACTCCATCCTTTCTTTTCAAAGCCTTCAGAGTAACGCTTTCAAATCTCTCTCTGCTTTCTGCCTCCACTTATAAGGACCCTTGTGATTGTATTGAGTACACCTTGATAACCCAGGATAATCTGCCCATCTCAAGAGAATTAATTTACTCTCATCTGCCTAAATCTGTTTTGCTATGTTTTGGGGAATTAGGACATTAGGAATTTGGGGAAGTCATTTTTCTGCTTACCCCACCAGTCTCTTATCAATTGTTTCTCAACAATGCACAGTGCTGTCTAATTGATTTCTGAGTTTTGTGTGAACACATCACTCTTTTAATTGCCACTTTTAACCTTATCTCACTATATTTACTGGCATGAAGATATTTTGATATCTAGAGGTAGAAAGAGAGAATGACTGAAATATCTAGAAGGCATCAGAGGGGAAAAAGAGAGTGAAAGAGNAGAAAGAGAGAATGACTGAAATATCTAGAAGGCATCAGAGGGGAAAAAGAGAGTGAAAGAGAAGGAGAATCTCTTGATAAACCAGTACTTGGGTCACAAATATAGCTAAGGTGATAATTTTTTTTTAACATAATGCTTTAATTCCAATTTATAAAATTATATTTTAGTAGTTTCTATTGCTACATAACAAATTACTTAATAACTTAAAACAGCACACATTTCTTATCTAACCATTTTCATGGGTCTGAGAACACATGGATATAGTCTTCTGCTCAGGGTCTCAGAAGGCTGCAAACAAGGTATCAACTGGACTATTTTCTTCTCTGGTGGCTTCACCAAGAAAGAGTTCATTTCCATGCTCATTTAGATAATTGGCAAATACATTTTCTTATGATTTGTATGACTGAGGGCCCACCATTCTAACTGGCTATTTATTGAAAGCCTCCCTCCAGTCCCAGAGGTTATCCCCAGTTCCTTGCCATGTGGTCCTCTCCAGACACCACTCACAAAATGGCTGTTTTCTTCTTCAAGCCCAGCAGGAAAATCTCTTTCACTCCATTCTTCTAAGGAGTCTTACCGAATGTATTCTAATCATGGTCATTATATCCCTTCTGCTGTGTGATATAACCTGATCAAGATAGTGGTATACCATCATCATTGCCATTATTTTTTATTAGAAATAATTTATGAATTCTGCCCACATTCAAGGGGAAGGGGTCACCTTAGGGTATGTCTGCCACACAGATACATAGTTCTTTTTAAATCATACAACTGAGGTAATTTCTAATGAATTTTTATAGTTTACGCCATCACGTAAAGACTACAAAGCCATACATAGAGAATATACCAAAGTGAAAGACATGAGATATTGAGTTTACAAGTAATTTGGTTATGAACGATTCCCATCAATCT
>NW_007733555.1:98091-99927 GCF_000696425.1 Galeopterus variegatus
ATTAGAATTTGTCTGTGAGTAGATATACATAATGTGATATTATAAGCAGATGTTATATCCTTTGAAAACATCATTTCTATCTAATCTTTGCTTAGTATTTCTTGAATAAATGTCTTCATTTCCTTAATTTTGTTTACGGGTAAGTCATTCTCATTTTTTAAAACTTATCTATCTGAAGGAAAACATTTCCATGCATAAATTATATTTTCCCAGAAGTGGAATTATTTGATTAAAGGCAATGGATAATTTAACATTTTCCCTTACATTTTCCCCCCAAATAATTGAAATATTTTGTAGTTAAATCAATAATAGATGATGATAGTGATGATAAGATAGATAATGATAATAGTGACTTTAGCAATAATAATGTTGTAGCTCTACTTCCAAGATTCTCCACCTGCCATGTATCACACCTACAAATTTCCATTCCCTGATGTAGTCTCCTCTCCTTGAATCTAGGATGAGCCAATGAATCATTTATAACAAAAAGGACACAGTCCACATGATGCTGTGTGGCTTCAATGGCTAGTTTAAAATATTCTTATAGCTTATTCCCAGGTGTTAGTTTACTCACCCTGTGGGAAGCCAGCCTCCACTTGAGAAATCAACGTCTTCTGATACTGATCTGTTGATGCCATGGGAAGTTCAACCTGCAAAAGGGAAAGGTCAACAGAAGAGAGAGATGCCTGGCTACTACCAAGCTATTACATATATTTCAGATGAAATACAAGACATGTGAATCTAGAAGAAATCATCTTGGATCTTCAGCCCAGTAAAACCTTCAAATGATTACAGCCCAACTACCCACTGATTGCAATCACATGAAGAACCCCAAGTGAGAACTGCCCCACTGAACTCAGGCTACACACAGAACCATCTATAACCATCTAATAAGATGGTAAGAGGTAGACATGGGCCTTGAAATCAGGTCAAACTGAATCTAATTCTGCTTTTAGTCACTTCTCTATTAGAGTCAATAGTGATGTCCCTTAATAACATCTATATTTTGCAAAGATATGTGAATCTACAGATTTATGGGTGGAAAATGAATTGTCATTATGGTTTTGGGTTTTATATTTTTACTTTAGAAGTGGTGCATTTTTCAGTCAAGGGGAACAGGAAATGAATCTGTGAATAAACAATCATATCACTCACAGATATTATAAGAGCAGGTATTCATGCAAATCACTTTTTTAAATATTTATACAAATTTCACTCAATTCTTCTAACACCCCTATTGTATGGACTATTGTCAGCCACATTTTACAGATGAGTATTTGAGGCATAAAAAGACTCAATATCTTGCTCAACTATTAAGTGGCAGAGTTAGGCTTTGAACATAGGCAGTCTGGCTACAGGGCAGCCTTTATACTTCAGTAGTGTATACTGTGCCATGTAAGTACACTGAAATGTTAATTTTAACATTTTAAATCTTAAAATGTAATTTTAAGCTGTTATTAATTTTTGAGAATTTATGTAGTCACGATAGCCAAGATAAGAAAACAACCTAAATGTCCATTGATGAATGAATGAATGAAGAAAATGTAGTATATATGTACAATGGAACATTATCCAGCCTTCAAAAAGAAGAAAATTCTACCATTTGTGACAACATGGATGAACATGAAGGACATGCTGAGTGAAATAAACCAGTCACAGAGGA
The DNA here is from genome assembly GCF_000696425.1 of Galeopterus variegatus. Classification (NCBI taxonomy): domain Eukaryota; kingdom Metazoa; phylum Chordata; class Mammalia; order Dermoptera; family Cynocephalidae; genus Galeopterus; species Galeopterus variegatus. The sequence goes on from NW_007733555.1 coordinate 99,755, forward strand.
TATTGCATGATTCCACTGATAGGAAGGATTAAAATTGTCATACTCAGAGGAAGAGAGTAGAATGGTGATTGTCAAAGGGTGGGCAGAGGGGAAGATGAGGAGTTGTTATGCAATGGGTACAAAGTTCCAGTTATGCAAGATGAATAAGTTTTAGACTTCTGCCATACAACATT
>NW_007733555.1:100512-108431 GCF_000696425.1 Galeopterus variegatus
ATGGGTACAAAGTTCCAGTTATGCAAGATGAATAAGTTTTAGACTTCTGCCATACAACATTGTGCCTATAGATAGCAATGCTATATAGTGCATTTAACAATGTGTTAAAGGAGGTGGATGTCAATTAGGTGTTCTTACCGCAATAAAAACAAACAAAAAATAATTCATATAGTACTGAAGACGATATGCCTGCTGATTAAAAATTAAGAATACATGTAATACCACACAATTCACATGATGAATACAAAAGGTGACATAGCTATAAAACATGTCTATGTCAGTTTAACTTTTAACCATCATCTCCAAATGTCAAGAGAGGAGGGTATTTTTGTTTTGTTGTCATTGTTTTTGTTGTTGTTTGAGTCTAAAGGGTAAATGAGATCCTGGTAAATTTCTAGGGTATCTAAGCAACTACAAAAATCCAGTCCTATCAGCATAGCCTAATTCCCTCTTAGTACATGATTAGATATGTATAGTGCTTCACTGATTGTCTGCTGTGCAGGCAGCAAAGGCTCGATGTTTATTGAATGCAGATTTATGACTGAAGACGAGAGGTGAACCAAGAGATACAGTATTTTTTAATAGTATTAGTATTTGGATTTTCTGTGCCCTCAGTGTCAACAAGAAGGACAGTGATATTTCTCCAAGACTTTTATTGGTGAGGTATAGCATTCATGAGGTTCAGTAAATGGAAAAGCAGTTACAATGTCAGGCTGAAGGAAAACATTGAAATCCATTTAGAAGACTTCATGTATAAAGATGCCTGACTGTCTAAATGCTTCATTTTCTGGCCAGCCACTTTATTTTCTGTTTCAAACCTACGGTTGCCAAGTGTGTTTATTGTGCATAAAGGCAGCAGTTTATTTGAATTGTAAACTGCCTCTTTAAAAAAGAATAGTTCTAATTGTATTATGGCACTTAGCTCCAAAAGGCTACTATCTTAGTTTGCTAGGGCTGCCATAACAAGTACCATAGACTGGGTGGTTTAAACAACAGAACTTTTTTTTTTTTAAATTTTTTTTTTCTATAATTCTGTAGGCAAGAAATCTGAGATCGAGGTGTCAGCAGGTTTGGTTTCTTCTGTGGCTTCTCTCCTTGGCTGTCTTTTCTCTCTGTCTTCCCATGGCCTTTATCCTCATTATGTCTTGTGTATTAACATCCTCTTCTTTCTTGTAAGATTACCAGTTATATTAAATTAAGGCTCATCCATATTACCTCATTTAATCTTAATTATCCCTTTAAAGTCCCTACCTCCAAGTGCAGTCACATTCTGCTGTACTTGGGGTAAGGAATTTAACATATGAATTTGGGGTTATTCAGTTCACAATTACCCTTTCTGCATGTTTTTTTCAATCCTAACTACAGAAGGTGTTTCTTATAAATTGAATGACCCACAAGTCAGGAAGCTGATCCTGTGGCAAATCCTGGTCCCCTTAAATAGGTGAAAGCACAGATGTTAAAAATAGCCAGAGGGAAAAAGTTAAGTGAAGATATAAAATATCTTTTCAAAGGTTTCCAAAAGGAAAGAACTTTCCAGATATTTCTGAACTATCTATCCTATTGTTCAGTTCTAATCATGATGATTAAAAACTTTTATGAAAATTTTCCATAAGAAACAGACTAAAATTTTCAAATCATACCTCACTTAATTGTACTATGGAAATAACTCAAGTTATTTATTGAATTATGTAACTATTTTTCAGTAACTATCCTGTTCTTGAACAGTATGAAAGAGAAATGCTAATCACTTAATTGTATTATGGAAACAGCTCAAGTTATTTATTGAATTAGGTAACAATCCTATTCCTGAATATTGTGAAAGGGAAATGCTAATCATTGAGTGGTCCATTTCTGTTGCTTATAACAAAATACTTGTTACTGGGTGATTTGTAAGAAAACAAAATTTGTTGCTCACACTTTCAGAGGCTGGGAAGTCTGAAGTCCAGGGAACACATTTGGTGAGGGTCTTAAAGCCCTTGGAACTGTGCCCCTGACTACCATTTTTAATCCATTCACTAGGCACGGTTTTCAGAATGTAATCATCTCCTTAAGACCCCACCTTTCAATTACCATAACAGGCTTTCCCACCCTCATCGGTTACAGTGGGAATTAAAATTCTGATATATGAACTCTGGGGGACACAATTCAATCAACCCAGAGCATTCTGACCCTGGCTCCCAAAGTTCATGTCCTCCTCACAGGTAAATACATTCATCCCATCCCCAAAGTCTTAACTTATTTCAACTCAGAAGTCCCAAAAAACACTTGCTTTAACTCAAAAGTCCAAAAAATTCAAAGACCCATCCATGAATTCAAAACAATTTATCTACTTCCAAGATACAATGGGACAAATTCATATTTGTCAAACTTGGTATCTATTCCCATTTCCAAAAGGGAGAAATAGGCTGAAAGAAAGGTGTAACAGGTCCCAAAAAAGACCAAAACCCAGCAGGGCATGCAGTAAATCTCAGAGCTGGCAAATCATGTACCTTGACTCCATGTTCAATGTCTTCTTCACACTGGTGTGGAGATTGGGTCTCCAAGTCCTCAGGCAGCTCCGCTTTTATGTCTTTTCTGGTCTCAGGTAATGCTTTAGCTCTTGCAGGCTGATGTTATACACTGGTAGCTCTGATGTTCTGTGGTCTCTATGGAAGTCCTGCTCTGATGGCTCCACTAGGCATAGCACTGATAGGGTTTCTCTGCTGCAACTCTGACCTTACATTTCTGCTCAGTTCTAGTGAAGACTCCACCCCTGTGATAGATCTCTTCCTGGGTCCTTAGGGTTTTCCATACACCCTTTGAAATCTGGGTGGAGGCTCCAAAGCCTCCACAGCTCTGGCATTCTGTGAGCCTGAAGATCTAATACCACATGGATGCTGCTAAGGCTTCTGGCTTTTGTTTTCTAAAGCTGCATATCCAGCTATGCCTGGGGCCAACTTAGCCATAGCTGGAGCAGCCAAAGCAGCTGGGGTGCTGGGTGCTGGTGTGGGAGCAGCATCCCAGGTGGCCCTAAGCAGAAAGCCTGTGGAGGGCACCTTGCATCTGTTCTCTAAGACATCTGTCTCACTAGGCCTTTGGGCCTGTAGTGGAAGGGTTGGTCACAGAGGTTTCTGCAATGCTTTTAGGGCCTTTCTTTCATTGTCCTGTCTATTAGCACCTGGCTGCTTCATAGCCACGTTAATGTCTTTAGCAACCAGTTCCTTTGCTGCACCACTAGATTTTTCAGTTGAAAATGCTCTCTGCTTCTCTACCACATGACTAGGCTGCAAATTTTCTAAATCTTTCCACTCTGCTTCCCTTTTAAATTCTGGATTTATGTTGTGACTTTGCTGCCATAACTCAGCATAGGCTGTTACAAGTTGCTATGCAGCTTCCTTAAGCCATGCAGTTTTGCTGCTTAGAAATGTTTCTGCCAAATACTCTGGTTCACAGCTCTTAAGTTCCAACTTCCACAGAGTCCTATGGAATGGGCACAATGCAGCCAAGTTCCTTGCCAGTTCACAGCAAGGGTCATCTTTGCCCCAGTTTCCAGTAAGTCCCTTCTCATTTACATCTGAGACCTCCTTAGAATGGTCTTTACGGTCCATATTTCCATAAGCATTCTGGTCACCAACATTAAACCAGTCTCTAAAACATTCCAAACATCCCCTGGTTTTCTTGTCTTCTAAACTCCCATTAGCAGCTATCCTTTTTTTAGTCTGGTCCTCCAAATTCTTCCAGCCTCTCCTCAACACCCAGTTCCAAAGCTGCTTCTACATTTTCAAGTATTTGTTATAAGCAACACCCCACTTCTCTGGTATCAATTTCTTGTATTAGTCTGTTTCTGTTGCTTGTGATGAAATACATGGAACTGAGTATTTTGGAAAGAAAAGAAAATTTATTGCTTACAGTTTCAGAGGCTGAAAGTCCAAAGTCCAGAGAACATATCTGGTGAGGGTCTTGGTACTTGCAACAGTTACCTGGGTGTCTCACATGGCAGAAAATGGCAAAGCAGAGAGACACGGACCTCTCAGATTCTCTTCTTTTAAAAGCTCTCAGAACCACACCTCTGATCACCATTTTTAATCCATTCACTAGGCATGGTCCTCAGAATCCAATCACTTCTTCAAGGCTCCACCTTTCAATTACCATAACAGGATTTCCCACCCTCAACAGTTACAGTGGAATTAAGCTTTTAATATATGAACTCTGGGGGACACAATTCAATCAACCCACAGCAAGTGGGGTTATATGGTTTTATAATATCTAAAACATGTTGATGGAAATTATAGAGAATATCATGGGAAATATAAAAGTAATATTTGGGAAAAGGGAGATTATAAAGGCAACAAAAATATGCTTCATAAATTTTATAAACTTTCTGGGGATGGCTAGAATTGATGACAATTGCACTCAGGATCTTCTAAGTGCTTGTTAATACCTCAGGGTCTATCTTTTCCCCACTTAATTAAATAATCTATTTAACCCCTGAGGGTAAATCTGTTCTAAGTACATATTAGCCCTTATCCCGTTACAATTCCCCTCATATCTGAGGCTAAAGGAAATTCATTTGCTCTAGTTTTTCAGTCAAACGCATTTATCTTAATTTAGTATATAAGGTACAAAACATATATTGTTGGATAATAATTATAAAAAAACTTATTTTCTAGGGGATAATATGTGATATGCAGACAATGTTTAATGATAGAAGGTATCGTATGATAAGAGCAATGAAATTTTTTTTCTAAAAAATATAGTTTCAGAATTCTAAGAAAGGAGATCTCAACAATAATTGGGATATTTGGGAAGAATTTGTAATGGAGATGGCAGTTGTACTGAATTTTGAATTGTAAAATAGGTAGATTTTAATTCCAGGCAAAAGAAATGACATGAGCAAAACATAAAGAGTGAGACCTCCATGAGAAATAGTGGTATTTGTTTGGCTTAAGTGAAGGGTAGATAGTAGGTTAAAAGCTACGAAATTCATAAATTTGAACTTAATCTTATGAAATTTGAACTCCTGTATGGAAATGAGATAAAGTGAAAGTTTCAGAAAAGAACAGAAATATGCCTCAGAAGAAATATGCTGTAGTAGTTATGTAACATGGATTTGAACAGGACGCACAGAGACTGCAGTAAGACAGCACAGGTAAGCTCTGTGGCAGGAGCAGCAGGAACGGAGGTGAAGAAGAGCACTGAAAAGACAAAATTACAATAAAATTACAGGCAATGAAGTCAATTAATTATGATGGGAAGGCAGAGATGTTGGCCCCAGCTGATTGAGAAGATTTGATGCCTTTAATAGAAGCAGGAGGAAGAGCTAATTTGGTAGGATTTACTGTGAATTCAGTCCCGATTATTGTCATAGCCCAAACTTTTAAGATGCCCTTCAAGATGTACACACTGTGCTTAATCCCTCAGACTGGGAATGTAATGAATTCTACTCCTGTGGTTAAGCGAGGTTATATGGCACAGGTGACTTTAAGAAAGGGAGATCATGCAGGCGGATCTGACGTAATCACATGAGCCCTTGAAGAGGAGAGAGGTTTCTCTGGCTAGTAGCAGAAAAGGAAGTCAGAGATTCAGAGTACGAGAAAGACGGAGTGTTTCACTGCTGACTGAAAGCAGCCTTTGCATGAGAGCCAGCCAGCAGGGAAACGGGGACTTCCAGTTTGACAGCCTCAAAGAACTGAATTCTGCTAATCACAAAAACAAGCTTGAGAGTGGATTTTTCTCTACAGCCTTCTGATGAGAACACAGCCTGGCTGGCACCTTGATTTTGGTCTTTTGATAACCTGAGCAAAGAGCCCAGTCATGTTGCGTCAGACTTCTGGCCTATACAACCATGAGTTAATAAATGGCCAGTGTTTTAAGCTGCTAGATTTGTGGTTATTTCACTAGAAAATAAATGCAGATATACCACCCTTAAGTTGTCTGAAAACTATTGACAACAGTTTCTCAACCTTGGCACTACGGACATTTTATGCTCTGTTGTGGTCTGTTCTGTGCATTGGATGGTGTTTAACAGTATTCCTACCCTGTATCTAATAGATGCCAATGGTATTAAAAGTTGTGACAATCAAAAATGCCTCCACACATTGGCAAATGTCCTCTTGAGAGCAAAATTTCTCTCAGTTTACGAAAAATCTGGGGTAAAAATTAGAAGTCATTTATAAATAGGGGACGTCTATGTCTATGTTGAGAGGGCTATAACAAAAGTACCATAAACCTGGGTAGCTTATAAATGACATAAATTTATTTTGTGTCTGATGAGGGTCCATTCCTCATAGACAACTCTTTCTCATTGTACCCTCCCATGTTGGAGGAGGCAAGGCAGCTCTAGAGGCCTCTTTTATAAGGGCACTAATCTCAATCATGAAAGCTTCGTCCTTATGACTGAACCAACTACAAAGGCCCCATCTCTTAATTCCATCATCTTAGGGTTAGAATTTCAACATAAGAAAGGGAGGGTGGTGACTAAAACACTCAGACTATAGCAGTTGGCTAGAGTTCAAGAATTTGAGGTAAAACATAGATTTGGAAATCAGCTGGTGGAGATGATAGCTGAAGTTGTGAAATTTTAACAGGTCAGATGCAAGAGTTTCAAGAGAGATGTTTGGAATATATTTCTTCTTAAGTATCATAAAGAGGAGGAATGATTCAGCCCAGAGATAATGCAGGCAAAGGGGTAAGAAGAGAAACAGGAAAGGAAAGCCTCAAACAATCCAAAGAATGAGAAACACTGGAGAGCTGAGAATGAAAAGAGCACTGAAGTTGGAACTAAGACGTCATTGACAGATTAGTTTTGGAGGAGTGGTTTGGACAGAAGAGCAATAGAAAAGGAATGAATAAAGTTTTTAAAATCCAATAGCTTTTAAGACGAGATGGAAAAATTAGAGCTTTCAAATCAGGCACATTGTTAGCTAGAGAGGAGAAAGGAGATATGGAAAGAATTGAAGAGGACTAATATTGATTGGGCTTTTATGCATGGTGTCTGAACCTGCCTCTAACAGTTACCTTCCTAAACCCATAGGAGATCATAGGCTCTCCCTCTGTTTCTACTTTTGTTTCTGGAGACGTGTTGATGTTCTGCCCACAGACCACACTAGCTTAGTCTTGCCAGCCTGCTACTGCATACCCTTCGATGTTGGTTGGTTTCTTGACACCCTGAATTTGCATACTTTATGGACTTGACAACTTGGACTCCTCTATTGAATCCCAAATTCACTTTCATCTGGCACTCAGTTTTCTATTTACTTTTACTCCCAAAGCTGAAGCCATGGTGTTGGATCCAACCTATTTTTGTACTAAATCTGATATTTGCTACCCTATCTATGGCAAAACTGCCCCTTCTCACCTGTCTGGGAGAATATTTTACACACTATGTAGAAGCCCTATGCTGGGTAATTTCTTAATTTATGCTTACAGTATTCTTATAACACCATTATACTACTTTTACAGATCGGAGAGTAACTTGTCCTAATTCACAAAGATAACAAGTGAGAGTTGGAATTTGAACTCAGAACTGCTTGCCTCTGGAGACTATGACTATTCTCAAATTTCAACTGGAATATTTTTCTTTCAACTTGTCAGTCTTCAAAGGAGGAGAATGGTGCCAAATTCAATCTATGACAAGGGATATTATGTAATATTTTCATTAATGTTTTTGAACTGGAGCAAAATTTGGTTGAAAGTTGTGCTGATGATGAACTGGGTTAGATGGCTGATACCTCCTTTTGAAGTTAAGATTAAAGCTCATTACAAATTAAGAAATCCATAAAATAATTAAAATGTAATGATTTGTATTTTTTAAAATTTTACCATTTCTTTATAAAATAAAGAACTCTGCCAAATAGATTGTGTTGACATTTTTCCATTTTTTTCACGTTCTTTTTAAAATCTTTCCTCTTTCCTTACTTTTCTTTTTTTTTTCCTTCCTT
>NW_007733556.1:0-13091 GCF_000696425.1 Galeopterus variegatus
CGGTGGGAGCGCCACCGCGCTCCCAAGCGGCGCACTCTCCAGTGCGCCACTGGGCCGGCCCTTACATTAAAATTTTTGATGTAAAACTACATTCAACAAAATAGAAAGGCATCCACAGCATTGGATTACAGGTTACAGACTAGCCTATATAGTACAATCCCAATTACATTAAATTATATATATGTCTACCTATGTGTATATGCACAGATTTCTGGAAGGACAATGTAGGTGGAATTTGGATAATTTCACTTTTTTCTTTATACTTTTCTGTACTTTTTGTAGTTATTATTATTTTTTTTTTTAAAAAACAGTAACCACATGTTTTCTAAATAGGTAGGGGGGAAGTCTTCTTCTTTAAGTTTTCATCCCAACCACTAAAGCTATGGAGGAGGATAATACTATTAAGTAATAGATAATATTCAGAGGATAAAATTTAAGACAATTTCTTTCCTCTTTATTTCTCAAATATGGCTACACTAGAAGTTCTCTTTTCTGCAAGTTACTCCTATAACATGTCCCAAACAGAATGAACACAAACAACATTCATTTTAAAACAGTTGCACTAATGCTCTGGTAGGCACCACACTGAAGAGAGAATCTCAATATATGCTACTTCACTATTTTGCCTTTCTCTGTCCACAACCTTTCTGAACCTGGCCTTGTTAAATTTCTGGCCAACATTCATAGCCCAAGAAAGCTCTCTTGGGCTCTGTGTGCATCCAAGTGCATTCTCCATCAACAGTCTCCATCTGTCAGCTCCACACACAAAGGCCTTGAGTTATCTGGCAAAGAAACATTGCTTTTCTTGAATGCTGAATTGAATTAACAAGTGGACAGCTCATATTAATAACTAATTGTTTCTGTAATTTTTGTTTTCAATCCAGGAGAAAACATAGGCATCCCTGATAAACAAATGACAAAGTGTCTCTCTTGGGCTCCAACAAGAGCAGCATGTTTCCTCTGTTGGGCACTGTCTCGTTGCAATGGTACCCAGCCAGCTTCTGAAAGCAGGAGTCAGGGCTGATGAACACTACATATATGCACATGTGCCCTGAAGAATCAGCCAACTGTGAGGATGGCAAAGAAACCCAGATAATCTCATCAGTGGCAAGCCTCCTCTTCTGGATGCCATTTTTCTTAATTACAGAAATTCATCCCAGCCATGCCAATGTATGGATTCACCATGCCAAGAGTAAGCTACACACTTTGGTCTTATATTTTCCCCCAAATAATCCTGCAGAGACAGCAAGATGGAAGGCTAAGAGAATCAGAGATGGGCTGCTGGAAGGAAACACACGTGTCTGCTGCTTCCCTCCATACGGTTCCTGGACACAGAATCAATCCAGGCAGGTACTGAACACAGCAGCAGCAGACGCCCAACATGCAAAGCACCCTGAAGACCCCAGGTGTGAGGCGGGGCTGGCTTGATCTTGTCAAGCTGATTATGGACTTAACGCTGCAAATACTCTTTTAAAAAAAGGTCCAATTGTGTAGAAGACAGCCCTGCCGGCATGAGCTCTGAGTTATGTCTTCAGTGATTGTGACTGCATGTAATGACACTTATGTGTTTTGGTACCATTCCTTTAAAAGATGCTGGGCCAGCCTCAAGGGCAGGCTGTGCCGTTAGCCACCCACAGCCTGCTGAGAAAGGAGCCTGCCCACAGCCCCCTTGGAGCCCGCTACACCCATAGTAGGGGTACCCAGCCTCTCGCCTTGCTTTTGCCATTGCTGACTAGTTTTCTCTGATGCTGCTGTCATGTCCTTTGTCTACCCAGAGCTGTCTGCATCTGAGCCACAGCTATTTCCTGAGGGATATAAAACTCAACAAACTGCAAATAAACAACACAGAACATGATCTCATGCTGTCATGCTGCTGTTTCTCTAAAATGTAGCATCGTGGCAGCTCTGATTTACAAGGATCATTTGACCTTCCGTTTTCCCTTTTGGTTGCTTCTTTCCTCTTAGTCCATCAGCTCCATCCATTGCCTAATGAGGCCCCTCTTGGACCACCCCTACCCCAGCCCCAGGCTCTCAAGCTCACCAGGCTACAAGAAGTACACTTGCAAACTGCAAATAAACAACACAGAACATGATCTCATGCTGTCATGCTGCTGTTTCTCTAAAAAGTAGCATCGTGGCAGCTCTGATTTACAAGGATCATTTGACCTTCCGTTTTCCCTTTTGGTTGCTTCTTTCCTCTTAGTCCATCAGCTCCCTCCATTGCCTAATGAGGCCCCTCTTGGACCACCCCTACCCCAGCCCCAGGCTCTCAAGCTCACCAGGCTACAAGAAGTACACTTGTAAAGTTCACCAGCTACTCTTAACTTCCATGTTCTTAGCCCCCAGGACCTGACTGGAATACTGGCAGCTTCTCTCCTCACAAGTCTTGGCTAGGTTTGATCACCTCCTCTCACCCAAACTTCACCTCTTTATTCCCCATTTCAGTCAGTGGCCCAGAAACTCAGAGTGTGTCTCCCTCTCTGACTCTCTCCTGCATCCGCTATATCCAGATGGGCTGCCACAGCAATCCTGCGGGTTCAGTTGTCCAAAAGTCTTGTATTTTTCATCAAGATTTTGTGCAGATAAAATAAAATAACATTCTGCAAAGGTGTCTGTAAACTATAGTACACTCTACAAATACAAGTTATCAGTATGGGCATAGTCATTTCTTTTCTGTTCCCTGTTGAAATCATTCAAACTCTTATTTCAACAATTAAGTCCTTCTGTAATTGGACTCACTTTAAGTCTCCAACTAGATGTAATTGTTGTTTTATGACAGTATCTGAAATCAAATATTCTTTCCTCTCTGAACCTGGCTTGAAAACACAGCACTTGAACCACCTTCCCCAAGACTCTGACCCATATTAAATTGAGTTTTAGTCATTCCATTAACCCCTTAGGCAGAATTTTCATTAGTTGTACAGACATGTGCATTGCAGAGGTCTTTATGTAGTTTCCATTTTCCATTTCTTTATTGTCTAATTTGTGTTTGCATAATTCTCAAATTTGCACAAGGGATCATGTCTTGACATGGACTGTTAGTGACCAACTGATTTCAGCTCATTACAGATCATAGATTAGTTCCAGCTCCCCCACTTTTTTATACCCAATGAATTTTAAAAATATTGTTCCCACACACTCACCCTTGGTGTCTCCTCCAGAGGGTCTGGTGATGAGAGAGTTACTAGCAGTATTTAAGTCTCATTTCAACTCAGGAGTAAGAAATTCATCCGCCCGACAAAAACAGCTAAAGGATAAATCCAAATACCCAAGTGTTATTTTCTTCATCCCACAAACCCAGGAACATTACACGACCATGACACAAGCTTGGATGGCATCCCATGACTATCAGATGATAGATGTTTTCATTGGTTTCTCCTTAAATCAGGGCTATTATCAGCAGCATGATACTGAATGGGAACCCTGAGCAATAGAGCTCAAATTGTATCTGACAAAGCTCACTTCATAAATCTCAACTATTTTCCTACTGAAGAAATGTTGTATTAAGGCAATTCTGTTTATACAACCATTATGCATTTATATGCCCTTTAAAGATAAATGATACTTTTATGAAGAATAAATTACATACAAAATACTATCTGCCTTGGCAAGATGCCAACACACACACATTTAAAATATACAAAACAAAAACGACCAGCCACTAATACTTCTCCTAACTAAAACAAGTGGCGTACAGAATTCTCTTTTGAATAGTAGGGCGATCTTAACGAGGAAAGCAAAATTAATACATTGCTGTTAGGAAATGACCTAGAAATAGATAAGTTTACTTTAGAGCTTAGGATATTTGAATTCGAATTTAAATCATGATTTAATATTACATGTATAATTAGAATGACCTAACTGAATGGGCAAAAATACCAACGTTCATTCATTCACTCACTGAATATGTATTGACAAGTACTCTGATAGACAGGGGAATATGAAAGACACTGTCCCTACCAGCTCAGAGTCTTAGGAAAAACAGAGATATAATCATAAAACAACAACACATAAGCACTGTAATTATTCAAAATGCTATGTTGGGAAACACCAACATTTAAGTAGCTGGCAGATCATAAAATGGGTAAGAAAGAGATCTCTTTAGGCAGACCAGGGTCATTTCCAAGTTAAAAAGCAGTATCTATAAAATGACCCTATTTACGTTAATAACAAACCAACCAGATTACATGGAAAAGGATTAGGAAAAGAGAACCAACCAGGTGTTATCCATGGTTAGCTGTGGGAAGGGAAGTGGGTAGGAAGATGGTAAAAAAAGACTTTATCTTTTTACTTTGTATTGCCTGAATGTTTTTTCACAATCTATATGTTTGTGTCATACTTGAATAATGAATAAATAATAACAATCGAAGCAGTTGGCAGAGGAGGAGGCAGCAAAGCAGACTGAATGAGATGAGCCAGAAGCAGAAGGAAATCCAGTCGGAGGTGGAATCACAGAAGCCAAGGGAAGACAGTGCTGAGAGGGAGTGCCGGTCAACCATACCATCAGACGTCACAGAGAGCTGGAAGGTGAGGACCTGAGAAAGGACTTGTTCCACAGGAAGAGGAATCTCTACTTTCTCTACAGTGAACACCAGCTGTGGAAATAAGTCTGCAGCAGGGTGGAAACAGGCTGTGAGGGAATGAGCGCAGGTGCAGATCCAATGCCACGGGACAGGTGACACACATGATCGAAGAGAGTTGGGAGCCAGGGAAATGATGCTGCCCTCTGTCTCTTTCATGTTGCCAAATGGGTAGAAAATACCTGTCCATTTTACAAAAATCTACACTGCAAACGTGATTATGGATGGCAGGCAACACTTGTGGCCATAGACTAAAGATGTGGGGACCCACAAGGCACTGGACAGAGGGCCCAGAAACCACCTACTGGAGGCCGCTTTGCAGCGCCAGCCCCAGCAATGTCTGCTATGTTGGCCCAATGTTGCCAGATCATCCTATTTTTAAAGAGGAGACATAAATAGGCTGTGAGGGAATGAGCGCAGGTGCAGATCCAATGCCACGGGACAGGTGACACACATGATCGAAGAGAGTTGGGAGCCAGGGAAATGATGCTGCCCTCTGTCTCTTTCATGTTGCCAAATGGGTAGAAAATACCTGTCCATTTTACAAAAATCTACACTGCAAACGTGATTATGGATGGCAGGCAACACTTGTGGCCATAGACTAAAGATGTGGGGACCCACAAGGCACTGGACAGAGGGCCCAGAAACCACCTACTGGAGGCCGCTTTGCAGCGCCAGCCCCAGCAATGTCTGCTATGTTGGCCCAATGTTGCCAGATCATCCTATTTTTAAAGAGGAGACATAAATCTAGATTTTTAAAAATGTGAAATATCCTGATTTTTAAATGCTGGCTCACATTTTTTAAAAAACACTGGACTAGGCAATATATGTCAGTGGGTCACCTCTAGCATTGAGACTCTCTATAAGTTTGGCATTGAGGAGAAAATATCAAGTAAAAATTTTAAAATTTCCCTCCCTTTTTTTAAAGAATAAGAGCTTTTTACATGTTGCTATGCTAAAGGCCAAGACCTGTTGGATAAGAACCATCCCTATCTCCTTATTTTTAAAATATCCAATATTTGAATTAAAAAGGTCTTGCACTGCCTTTACAACTCTACACACTCACCTGCTCTGCTGGTAAACATCTAATCCAAACTCTGGTATCATGCTAACATAAGAGAACTTGGCTAACTGTTACAAGTGTTAAAATATGTGTCTGGGTGGGAAGGACAAATGAACTGGTAATTTTTAAAAGGAAAGTATGAGGAAGGACAAAAATTTCTCATGGAAAACACATAAACACTCAAGTTGACTTTCAGTTTATCAAATTTCCTCAGGAAAGAACTTCCCCTTTGCAGCTTATATTACAACAGCACCCAACAATGTCATTAGAATGCTATTTTAAATCAGTTCATCATATCGCTATGCCTCAGGAACTGAAAGCAAGAAGTACATGAAGTCATCAACTGTGGACACACAACATTAAGAAGTCAAATAACATTTGGAACCAGGAAAATAGTTTCAACAGCACAGCATCTCTACAAAGGGAAAATATCAACAGTTGTTACTCTCCTGTGAGTACACCGTCTTTGAAAAGTTTTCATGGCAAACTTTGGAAAACTGAAAACCATCTATTCCAAGATGTGAAGAATGCATTTGGTAATGACTCATGTGTGATAACATCAATGGGTGGGCCATTGCCACAGAATCTATTTTAAGCTCATTTCACTTCGCTCTGGTCTCCACAGTTTAATAAGGGGCAATTTGGATGATGGTAAATATTAGTGCCTCTACTTTCAAATGATTTTCCTCCTGATGCAACAAATACGATCTCAGGCACATGGAAAGAGAACTCACGTGAAAGCACTCTGTACAACTGAAGTTTAGGAGAAAGCCTTGGCACCATCATTGATGGGAACAGACATCTTCATGGCGTCTTGTTAACGCTGAGTTCCGTTGCTGCCTGTGGCTCCCTGTGTGGTTGTCTATCAAGAGCACATTTCTCTGTCTTGTGTGCCATGTCTTCAGCTCACACACTAGTACAGACTGCTCTAACTTGTCCTTCCCTGCTCACTCTTTCTCATCTACTTTTGTCTTGCTTTGCTCACATTCATTCTCTTTGTATTTGCTCGGGTTTAGGTTTAGTAATTTTTCTTCTCTGGCCTCTTGTCCCTTCTTCCAGTTTGAACTCTTTCCCCTCCACTACTCCCTGCCCAAATTAATACCAGCTTCCAGTCAAAATGTTACCAGGTAGCCACAGAATGTGTTCTTGTATACCTTCACCCCTAAGGTTCTCATTTGTATCAAATTCATAAAATCACACACTGAACCAATGTGTTTGTCAGAACACATCTTTATTTTATACTGTGACAAAGGAACTGCATAAGGTTTCCAGGGTTTTTGAAAGCTCCTCCAGACTCCCCTCTGTGCATTGCAGGCATCACCTCAGACAGCCAGGCCTAACATTAGCACTATAGTTGTAAAACCTGCTAAAAGACTGAAAGAGAGAAAGCCATCACCTTCTGACATGTTGGAACAGTGGTCCACATCGCTGGGATCTCCCTGCACTGTAGGCAGAGAGACCCAGACAGATCTCTGCATTTCCAAACAAGGTAAAGATTCTATTCCCCAAGTCTTGGGAAGGACATCCCTTCTTTCCATTTAGCTACTATGCTTTCAAGATCTTTGCCGAAAACAGATTTAATTGCCTCAATACAAACACCAAAGAATTAGTTTTATAATTTGGCAATTGAAATAACATGGAGCCTCTGGCATTTACATTATTTAGAAGTAGCATGATATAGGTGTTTGAATAACTAGATGGACCTGGGCTCAAATCCTAGCATTAGCTCTGGTATAACACGACACAGGAGAGTTACTAGGCTTCCCTGACATCGGTGATTTTCATCAGTAGAGTGGGGATATCAGTACCTACCACAGAGGGTTTCTGTGAGGATTAAACGACATGAGGTAACAGAGAAGAATGCCTGGCACTGACGCAGTAAACAGTGGTGTGAGGGGTGGAGATGAATCACACATGTCCCCAGGTGTCCCCCTCCCGCTGCTGATGTGCATTCCAGCTTCGTCTTCCTGCCTGGCACTGACGCAGTAAACAGTGGTGTGAGGGGTGGAGATGAATCACACATGTCCCCAGGCGTCCCCCTCCGGCTGCTGATGTGCATTCCAGCTTCGTCTTCCTTGGGCTTCCTGTTGCCCACCCTTCTGGGAAGGTCGTGTCCTGGCCTGTTTGGGGGGCATTTTGTGATGTAGCATCACGAGGGAAGGTGGAAGAGCAAGTGGGCCATGGTTAGGAAAGTGTGGGGAGCAGTTTGTACCATTGTGGAGTGCGAGGAAAGCTGGAGGGAGAAAGGGGGACTTAGAGAAGTACTGTTGTGGAGTCCACGTCCCTACCGCGTAGTGAGAAGAATCTGCTCTTTTGACATTATAGTCACTAGACTATATCTGTGACTCTAACATCATTGTGAAACTGGATCCTGTGGGTCTGGATATGTGAGTCTTACACAGTTTTATTATTATTTAATTATACAAATGTGGGAGTGGAGGTGGTCCACAGCAAGAGGGAAGGGAAGTGAAAACAACTGAGCTACCTATGTCATTGTAAGAGGGATGCAGGAGGCCAGCAGGCAGGGGACCGATGGACAGAAGGCTAGACGCCAGGCCTTGTTCTCCACCCCTGCTTCTCTCTGGCCCTGGTGAGTCATTAGCATTTCTGTGTTTCAGGTTCTTCCCTTGTAAAATGGCAGGATGGGAGGGCTCTATTATTATGGCACACGGCTGACCTTTTAAATGTTGGTTTGGAGGTCAGCCAGTGGCTGGGTCCTCCCAACTCTAACTTCTATTGCTCCTTAAGCAGGAGAAGTACGTATATGTGTGCGTATACTGACATCTATATGTGCGTGTGTGTGTATGTGTATGAACACACACAAACACAAATTCTGTAGCTACCACTGAACAAACCACTAAATCACCTAAACAGAAAGCCTTCAGAAGGATCATCTGGTTAACCCCTTTACATCCAAAGAACATCCTTGAATCTAAAAAGAAGAATAGATTTCTTTTCCCAAAATTCTCCAAAGGAGAGGTTTACAGTCCTCCCATTAATGATACTTGGTCTTCTAACAACTCTAACAATGGAAAAGTTCTTCTTTGCTACATTTTAAAAATTGCACTCCTGCCTGCATTCCCAATTCTCCTTACCACACTATTTTGTTTTTCCATAGCATGTATGACCTTCTAACAACTACATAATTTACTTTTGTATTATGATTTACTGTTCATTGTCTCACCTCTTTTCTCCCAACTAGAATAAGTGACCCTGTTCACTGATTTATCCCAAGTACCTAGAAGAGTACCTGGCTCATACCAGGGACTCAATAAACATCTGTAATTAGAAGTTGATTCTTGGGCCGGCCCGGTGGCGCATTCGGTAGAGTGCGGCGGCGCTCCCGCTGAGGGTTCGGATCCCATATACAGACCGGTCCACTCACTGGTTGAGTGCGGTGCGGGCGCGACACCGAGGGTTGCGATCCCGTTGCCGGTCGCGGTACGGGCGCGACACTGGGGGTTGCGATCCCGTTACCAGTCACGAAAAAAGACAAAAAAGGAAAAAAAAAAAGAAGTTGATTCTTTTTGTTTAATCTTTGATAAAACTGCAAACCGATAAAGCTGAAAAGAAAAAGAGATGAGAAAACTGAGGACCCCGAGAAGCGGCTTGCCTGACATTATCCACAGAGTTTCGCCAGTACTCTGTGTTTCATCTCACAGCTCCAAGCAGAACTACAGTCCTGAGGAAACATACAGCTCAGGTGGGAGGTGGCCAGCAAGAGAGGCCACATCTGAACATATTTAAAGCAAGAGAGTCAGAGAGAATAAGCCATACCATTTATTTACAGAAAGCAAAGTCTCATGTAATAATAATAGTTTTTGCATCAGCAGCAGCTTTCATCTGAGGATCTCAGAGAGCTTATGACATTCTCATCCCACAATGTGAGGTATCATTATCTGCTCTCAGTCAAGTAAGCTAAGAAGCTGGGTGTTCTACGGCCTTATTGTGGGCTAGTTCAAAGCCTCTCTGGGGCTCCACATCCTATCCATAGTTTTTCTCACTCTTATCAACATCAAAAACAGCTTAATAAAGCTACAATAGCCACAATAACTTCCCTAGTTTGTTCTTTTAGGTGTCCCTAAAACCATTCAGGCCCATGCCAATTTTTAAGCCAGTGTACAGAGAAACAACACTGGGCATTCAGGGTGTTGAACCACATAATGCCTCCTTTGGGGTCACCGGCAGCTAGGACTTCCTGAGCTAGTTCTTAAGAAAGGCTGACCCAAGCCACATTGGAGGTACACAGGAGCTTTTTGAGATAGAATTTTTTTTCCTTTCCTCAGTTTACTGCCCTTGCCCTACATACCAGTTCTTAAGAAAGGCTGACCCAAGCCACATTGGAGGTACACAGGAGCTTTTTGAGATAGAAAGAATTTTTTTTCCTTTCCTCAGTTTACTGCCCTTGCCCTACATACACTTTTTGTCTGTGGAAGACAATCAACTCAGCTGGAATTTTTACCGACCCACACAATTATAGTGTTCACAATTACCCCTCAATTATTTAAGAACCACATTAAAGGCCAATTAGATTGAGTCAACCCAACAGTCCCTGCAGAGGAGCCCATTTAGATTGTGACTAGGTGGCATTCTTTCTTCTTTGGAGAGATGGGGGGAACAGTGGGTTCTGAAATCACATTCTTCTCATCATAAAGTTTTCTCCAAGCCCCTTACTGCACAGAGGCAGGAAGGCTCCCCTCCTTTACTTTCTTGGCCACTGAAGATGTCAGTCTCACCAGCACAGAGCTAAATAACTTCAGCACCGCAGTGACTTCCTCACCCCACGCTAAGTTCACAGTGATGGTCCCAGCTGGGTAACTCTTGTCACAGTTGGCTGTGTACCCTGTGAGCTTCCTCCTCCTCTGCAATTCCTGGGACCATGCTGCTGACCTTGCCCATGGGTTGGGAACTTCATAGCTGAACTCCCTGGCCAGCATCCTGAGGTTTATGGCCCCTTGGAATAAGCAGAAATACTACTGAGCTCAGGATTTCCCAAAGTATTCTGTGGGATACTCAAAGATATAATGTGAAAAAAGAATTTTGTGATCAAGTAAGTTTGTGAACTTTGGAATATAAAGATTTTATACAATGGTATCTCCTCAAAAAGTTAAAAATAGAATTACTATGGGATCCAGCAATTCTACTTCTGGGTATATACCCAAAGAATGGAAGACAGAGTCTTTAAAGATATCTGTACACTCATGTTCACAAGAAAACTATTCAAAATAACCAAAAGATGGAAGTATCTCAAGTGTCCATGGAAGAACAGACAAACAAATGTGGTCTATACACAGAATGAAATACTACTCAGCCTTAAAAAGGAAGGAAATTCTGACACATGTCACAATGTGGATTAACCTGGAGGACATTATGTTAAATTAAATAAACCAGTTGCAGAAGGACAAATCCTGTATCATACATTTATATAAGGTACATAGAGGAGGAAAATTCTTACAGAAAGAAAGTAGAATGGTAGTTGCCAGGGGGTAGGGGACGGGAAGAATGGGGAGTTTAAGGAGTACAGAGTTTGTTTTGCAAGATGAAGAGTTATGGAGATTGGTTGCACAGCAATGTGAATATACTTAACACCACTGAAGTATACACTTAAAAATGGTTAATATGGTAAATTTAATGTCATGTGTATTTACCACAATTTTAAACAATACATTAAACATTCTTCTTTGCAGTAGGACTTCTCAGAGTCTTTAAGTGCTAATGTGCATTGGGAATCCTCAAGAGGGGAATATAACAAGCAGCTTTTCCCAGACAATCTGGCTACATGATCCATTTTTCAGAGCACCTCATGGGAACAGTGTGCTTTAGAACACACTTTAGGAAATGAACTACTAAATGGAAAACTGTTAGAAAATATGAAATGCTATTTTTTACATTTACATAAAAGGCAGGATTCCAGAGCCTAATGCCAGATTTTCAAAACAGTTTTAACTCAGCATTATCCTTTGATAGAAAAGAACCAGATTCTATCCTCAAATGTGTCATTTAGGAGCAAGGTGGTCTTGAACAGTATTACTATTTCCGGACCTCCAATTTCTTACCTGATATATATGAATAATATCCACTAAATCCATCTCACAAGTGTGTGGTAAAATCTAATTAGAAAACATAAATGAAAGAACCTGAGAAGTACCAAGGGCTATTCAAAAGGTAAGATAATTAGTAAGTATAAATGCTTATTAAGGTGTAGCAGACAACTTAAGGCAGAGAGGCAGGGTCTCTCATGTTCAGAGCTCAGAATGTCTATTAGGCACCAGACACCAATAAGCAAGACATAAAGGAAGCTATAGACTGAGCACATGTCGTATAGCATAAAAAGGAGAGCAGGAGTCAGAAAACATAGGCTGAGAGCTGACTTTATTGCTACCTGACATTGGCCAAGTCATTTAGCGTCGCTGACTCGCAGCTTGCTTATCAGTCAAATGAAATAATTGGAGGATGATAATCTCAAAGGTCACTTTCCAGTGTATGGGTCTATGAAGTACTGCAATAGACATGCCATGGATACCTGCGTGACTCTTTCATCACTCTTAAGGGCCTCTCCTGTGCCTGGTTTGGTGATGGGATGCAGGAAAGAGCAGATCACTGTCTCTGTGTTTCCTGTTGAGCAAAGAGGGAGCACTGGCCTCCTCACCAGCCGCATCAGATGATGAGACCACTCACACGGTGATGTCAAGGACTTATTTCCTTTGCAGCATTCTCCTGGTCTTTTGTCCCCATACTTTTTGAAAAGGTATTTCCAAAGTATCTTTATTGAATGACTGACTCAATGGAGCCAGGTAGATGGTATGAAAAGTTGCTAAACGAACAGAAGTACAGACCTCCACAGAAATAAGGCTACCCAGTCCTGGGAACCCATCTTCCTGGTGAGTGCATTATGTGAGATGCCCAACCACAGCTTGTTGGCAGACTGACATTCTGCCCAAAGCACCCTTGTAGAGGGGTCAAGTGTAAGCAATGCAGAATGATAGAGTGGCTTGAAAGGGACGTGGCAAGGAACCTGGGGAAACAGTGTCTGGCAGAAACGGGAGTAAGAGAGCTGGCCCTGTAGTAAAGGAATGGCAATTTTGAATTTGTTGTGTACAGTGATAGAGAACCAATGAAGGTGGCCAAGCAGGAGGGGGCAAGATAGAAGTGTGACTGTGTGAGGCAGACCACATATGGGGAAGACTCTGAGTCAGAAATGTGTGGAAGGATGGTGCTAGGGCAGGGAGTCTGGGTGCAGGAGATTGGGACAGTTTAAAGGACAGATGTTTATGGCTTGCACTAAGGTGGTGCTGATAAACAACAGAAGAGATGAAAGTGGTAGCTATGGGGCCGAGCCTGTGGCGCACTCGGGAGAGTGCGGCGCTGGGATTGCAGCAGCGCTCCAGCCACGGGTTCGGATCCTATATAGGGATGACCGGTGCGCTCACAGCGCTCACTGGCTGAGC
>NW_007733556.1:13623-34350 GCF_000696425.1 Galeopterus variegatus
GGGGTGCAGCCGGTCTCAAAAAGGACAAAAAAAAAAAAAAAAGAAAGTGGTAGCTGTGATGAAAGAACCCGAGATAAAAAGTTATCAATATACTAGATGTGTGGAGTTAAGACAGCATGCTTGTTCTTAAGGCAACTATAAATTTTGGGGGAGATAGAGCAGAGGGAGAAGTTTATGACTACCTACAATGACTAAGGAAATAATGGGGATGTGCTGGAAATCAGTGGTAGTGAAACAGGGATCTCTGTTTCTGTCACATTTAGACTGAATTGTTAATGAAGATATTGAGCAAAAATTTTCTTTAGAGAAAAGATACACAGAAAAATAGATTTGTATACATGTGGACACGGGTATGGGAGAGATTAGGCAAGGAGGACTGTGTTTGTGTGTATACATGTTTCCAGGTGGAGGATTCCCAGCTTTCATCTGATCCTCAAAAGGCTGCCAAACAGTGGGTTAGTTGGTATTAAGATCCTCAACATTTGATGGAAGATTTCTCTCCTATCTGCTTGACAAATATGCCATACTAGAGCACAATAAGAATAAGGTACTAAAATTATATTTATTATCAAATTTAAGAACTATGGAATAGTTGCTCTCCTATCCTCTTGAAATTAAGGTATAAAATTTGGTATAACACTCAAAAGAACATTGGACACTGGCAAATTTATTTAACTCAAATATCTTAAAATTAAAATGTTAAAAGCATATTTAAAACCTTGCAAGTATAGGTTCCTTACATAAAGTTTAATAAAGTTTAATATGGTACTTCTTTAACACAAGGGTACCTGGATCTATTAATATTCACAGCTAGATTCAAAGACTGCCAAAAACAGTTGTTGGAACTCCTTTTAACAGTCATGACCTTCCCTCTACCCCTCTCCCAAAAAAGGACGTTATCAAGTAAACTGTGCAGTAATGACTATAAATATGTGACATGCCTGTGTAACTATAAATAAATATTGCGCATTCTCCCAACCCATATTTAATTGCTGTTCAACTAAAGCAGTGCAATTAACAAAACTGTCTGAATTCTGAAAAAGGGAAAAGCCCTTTTGTCTTTCTAAGGTAGTTTTACAATACTAACAATAGACTTAATGAAGCCTTTTAAAAGAAGGACAATTACATTAAAATGACTGGAGAATGTAAAAATTCATTACATAGATCCTCCTGGTGTCTGATGGATTAAACGCCTCATCACACCCTAGAAGGAAGTAAGCACAAAGAATAAAGAAAAATCACAACTTCCTGAGATGTTGAAAGGGTCATCTTATGCCTGAGATTTAATCTGGCCTCTATGTCACTCAGGACTATACCCCACACAAAGTGCGATGAAGATATACTTGGTATCTGGTAAATTATGAAATAGTTCTAGGAGTGCTATTTGTTGAATATAAATTGACATTATAATCCATGTCTTAATAATGGTAAACAACAATTATGCAAGCTGATATAACTTTTTCCCTTGGAAAAAAGATAAGGAATACAAAAACAAAGTCAACTCCCTGGGGAGTTGTCCAGGACTGTTAGAACTCATTACATTCAAGTGCCTCCCAAGATAGCACCAATTGATTGGTTTGTGTTAAATTTATTCTTAGGTACTTTACATTTTTCTCTTGCTATTGTACATAGAATTGTTTCTTTAACTTGATTTTCCAGTTATTACCTGCTAATACACAGAAATGCAATTGATTTTTGTCTATTGACCTAGTATCCTGTGACTTTACTAAATTCACTTGGTCCTTTCTAGTAGCTGATTCATACATTCCATAGGATTTGTCTAAACTGCCATATTGTCTGTGAATAAAGGCAGCTTTACTGTCGTTACTTCTTCCTATCCAATCTTTATGCCTTTTATTTCTTTTCCTTGCTCTCTTCCCCTTCTAAAACATCCCATTTTACTGGCAAGAAAGTTTCTGTCACTGCATTCTGGTTTGCCTCATGCCATTTTTGGCCTGTGTAGGGCCATGAAGACTGGGCCACAAGCAAGTGTGGCCTTTGAGCAGGAAAGTGCTGATCCTACCAAGCCATTGGCAGAGACAAGAGGCCTTTTTTGGAGCCCTGAACTTTGAGTGATAAGAATTTACAGTTGATTTCCAATAGTTTAATTACTTGTACCTTTCAAGATGCTGACACTTAAAAAAAGAAATACCCAAAGGAATTACTGAATCTTTGGCCTTTTGAGCTTGAAGAGCCTTTAGAAGTTAAACCTCTCATCTTATACCAAAACAAAGGTTCAGCATGTTCAGTGACTTGCCCAAGGCCAGCTAGAAGCAGAGGAAGAGTCTGCTATTCTGGACAGGACGTGAACTAGAGTACAGAGACCTGGATTTTAGCCCTGAGTAGACCTGCTTTTAATGAGGTGCTCTTTATACCAAAACAAAGGTTCAGCATGTCCAGTGACTTGCCCAAGGCCAGCTAGAAGCAGAGGAAGAGTCTGCTATTCTGGACAGGACATGAACTAGAGTACAGAGACCTGGATTTTAGCCCTGAGTAGACCTGCTTTTAATGAGGTGCTCCGAGTTTGGTTCACACAGATGGGAGGCCTTGAGCCCATGTGAACATAGGCATCCTTTTTAAAACCTTTGCTTAGGGTGTTCCTTAGAGGGGGTGTTGCTTAGGGGGAAAGATTATAAAGGGTGTCTAGCCAACCTGTGCTGGCTGTTATTGTTAAGAAATGAATTTTCCTCCCCCTGTCCCCTGAGAAAATTTACCCTGAAATAAGTTAGACACTAGGATCTCATTGAATATCTCTGGTCCTGTTTACACCAACTGCCAAACATGATCATCTCATATCACCAGTTGTGAAAGCCCGGTTTAACATCTTAGGGCTCACACAGCCCCCGGGGATACTGGCTAAAGTCTTCCCTTACACATGGTTTGTACCTTTCTCTTAGAAGAATTTGGCAGAGCCAAGAAAATCACCAGCCTGTTTAGCAAACATATGACATGTTTCCTCTCCGGTGGAGAAGGGAAGTTAACAAGGACATCCTCAAATTAGCAAGCATATTTCTGTCAATCAAATACATGTATTTGAACAGCTGAAATTCTAGGACTTTTAGGAAGTCCAGTTCTTCAAATTTCCTCTCTTGTCACATAAGGCCAAGCATTCTTACTCATCAATCACTTCTCAAAAATAACTGTCAGCTGTCACTGCTATACTGAAGTTCTAAGAGGTCATAAGTGTTTACGGAGACCACAGCTAGGCCACAATGGAACAAAATAGAAACCAGACAATAAAAGGGCATCACTCATGGCTGTTGGGTGTGTGCTGGGTGAGGCTAGTTTCATCAGAGAAGAGGAAGCTGGAAAGGGTAGGAACCACCATACTGGCTACTGTGCAGGGGGGCCTTGGGATATTACCTTGTTTGACTGGCTACAGCCATGTGGGGGTAGATACAACATCTTTTACTTCCTGAGGAAGCCAACACCACAGTTAAGTAGCTTGCCCAAGGTCAAATGGCTGGTTAGTGGTAGAGCAGCAATTTGAATCCAGATTGATCTCTCTTAAATCCATCCTTTTAATTAATTTTATTGTAAAAGTCATATAACCACATTAACAAACGGAGAAGAAAATCCCCATAATCTCACAACCCAAATACAATGTTAGCACTTTTGTGCAGTTTTTGTAGGCTTTTCCCACATAGGCATTTTGTTTTCAAAAAAAATTTTTTTTTTGGAAAGAAAAAAATATTTTTATTTTATTTTTAAATAATGGCAATTATTTACTAATGGAATATGTATTCCTGTTGGGCATCACACAACTTCCCACACTTCGGACTCAGACTGAACACTGTTGTTTTCAAAATTAAGCTCATATTCCACATACAATTTGAATCCTGCTTTTTTTTTATTTAACCACCTAAATATTTGTTCGACTTATTTAGAATTTTGGTAATCATTATTTTAACTAATATATAATATTCCACTGAGTAGATGCATCATAGTTTACATAATGAAACCTCAATTGTGGGGCACTGAGACTTCTTTTCAATTTTTCTGGCAAAGCACAAATGTTATTTCCAGTACACCACGCTGCCTTTCCAAATATGTATTGTCAGCATCCAAAGTTTTGAATAGATAATTCTAGTCAAGAGATAATGAAAAACTGTAACTAAAATATTTTGAAAATGCCATTGTCACTGATCTCTCTGGCCTGGAGTCAAATAAATCTGATAAATTCTATTAATGAAGGGTGAACAAGTTTTTAAAAAGCTGCACTTCTGAGACTACAGAGAACACATGATTTCAATGGTTTAAAGCTCTACTTTCAGTTTCATAGGAATGCCAACAAAAGAAGTTATCCTTATTAAAATCTAGATTTGGAACAATGGAAATTCTTTGAAAAGAAAACAAATCCCATTAGCTTTCCATATGAGTGGTCAGAACTTACAAAGGAAGCTAATAAGCTCACCAAGGACTGTCAAATTTCACAGTTAATTTGCTACTCAAAATACTATAGACCCATTTTTCTCAGGTCAAGTGAATGAGCAACCACAGAGCAGCTCTGCGTTCTCATCAAATAACCCTATGAGGTAAAAGAGACAGCAATGTCAAACCCAGTGTAAGTTTATTGGATTTATAAGATACAAAGCATGGCTGTCAGGAAAATCTCCTGTGTCTGGAGGAAAGTAATCTCCAAAATATTTGTGTGCCTCTTTGTAGATATCTGCTTCAAAAGCTTTATTAGAATCCATGCCACCATCAGTTTGAAGTGGAAGAAGTACTCTTAAATGCCTGGCAGCATCTGCTCTCCAGATAGTGCACTAAAGATTATGGCTGTTTGGGGAAAACTGAGTGAAAATGGAGAGAACTGGGTATTTCCATTCCTACCAAGATGGAATCTGCTTCTTAATGACAATGTGACTACAGTCCATGCAAAATAACCTTTCACCCTTTCCACAATGGCTGCTTAAAACCTTCACCTTTCTTTTCATTTCCCCAGTTCGTTCTACCCCACACTTTGATGTGGAGTTACACTTCATCAGAATCTAATGACATCCTTTCCCCCTCCATGATTAGCCAATCCTGCATTTTATCTTTCTGTTGAACTTCCTCTTCTCTTAATAGTTAATGTATCCTCATGAGAATGTCAAATATTACAACCACTTTGGAAAACGATTTGGTATTATCCAGTAAAGTTGAAGATGCATATACTCTAAGAACAAGAAATTCTTCCCTTAGGCACCTATCCTAGAGAAACAGCAGCAAGATGTACATTCAAGAATGTTCATAGAAGCACTGTTTAAAATAGCAAAAAACTGTAAATGAACCAAATATCCATTGAGAGGAGAAGGGATAAATAAACTGTGGTATGTTCATACAATGGAAGACCATATAGCAGTGAAGATAAATGAATTTCATGCACAGTCCTTCATGCATCAATAGGAATGAATCTTAAGAAAGAAATGTTGAATAAAAAAGCAAATGGTACAAGAATACCATTGGTATATAGCCCCAAGGTAAACAAAACTTAATAATAGATTGTGTAGGAAAACAAACTTACACAGAAAAGCAAGGAAATTACAAACACAAAAATTCAGAATAGAGGTTCCATTGAGAGAGAAGAGTACAGCCGGAAGGAACACACAGGGGCTTCCAAGATACTGGTGACATTCTAGTTCTTAAGCTGCAGGATGGGTACAGGGGTTGTTTTATTTCTCTCTCTCATGCACAATGTAGATGTATGTGTGTGGGGATGTGTGTGCACGCATACACACACACGTGTATTCCTTTGTACACATACATATTCCTTTGTATGCATAATAAAAATAATTTTTCATGTTACCCTGAGCCCTGGACCCACCTTCTTCAATGCCTCCTACCCAACACTTTGACCCTCTGCAGAGCCTTGGGCTTGGACCCTTGTCCTAGGTTGAACATTTGCTCCTTCCAATTCCCTGCTCCAGTCAAACTTGATGACCATTGAGGACCCAACACAATGTCCTTGGTACTCTACATGGACTCACCTGGAGCATTTATCCTTGCTACCAATGAGGGGAAGGTAAATTCAGTGGTAACGTTTCCCTCAGAAGGTGGTGCCAACTTTGCTGCAAGAGGACCTGATATCCCACCCAGAGGAAGGGGGCCCGTTTCTAATCTGTCCATCCAGAGTGCAGCCACCTTTTGCTAAATTGTACCAAGGAGCTGTAGGCAGCAGTGCTGGCCTGGGTCTACCACACCAAACCTGAGCCCCAGGGCCACCTGCTGCTCACTGCATTACTACTACCCCACTTACTACTGACTTCCCCAACCCACCCTTTGAAGGCATTCCTGCAGAATTATCTCAGACCCACCCATCTCTCAGACACCCAGACTGCAAATCTTGGTATAATTACCCCCCCCCACACACACATCCCCCTTTCTAACAGGAAACTCTGAGGTTATTTCTCTGCTCTACTCTCAGTTAGGAGTTCCTGGTCTTGGTATCACAGCCTTAACTTACACAAAATAAGAGTTCTTATTGGCTTTATTCTATTTCAGAAGTGTTTATTCTGAAAGCTTCTATTTTCTACTCAAAAATTAAAGCTGATAAAGAAATTATTTCAAAAGCAAATTAGTCCAACAAATAGTTTTTTTATTTCAAATTTTCTCTCCTATTTAGTAGACTATTTATGAAAAACACATAAACTGTAACTACTGTCTTGAAGATCAGGGTGTAGGTAATTTAATTTTTCTTCAAAAAATGTTTCACACCATCTGCATCATAACATGAAACAGAACAGCACATCACCATTTTCAGTTTAATAAGCCTATTTTCATTTGATCACAGAAGCATGCTAAAGTGAAAAATGAATGTGAAAATGATTATAAGAAAAGTCAGGAAAGGTTTATGCAGAGGTGGTGGAATGCTGTGACGCAAACTCTAAACTCAGCTCCGTGATGAGCAAGATGCTGTGTTACGACTACAGGGCGGGGAGAAGCAGATGCCTCCAAAGAATTCTGAATTCAGAGAGGAACAGAGAAACTGAAAGACAAGTCTGAAATACCAGGCAAGCAAAGGTGATTCTAAAGAAAAGGGTGACAAATCTGGACTCAGGGACCAGTTTGTGAGGAAAGAGAAAAAAGGAAGGCCTTGGGAAAAAAGCAACGGAGGTGGCCAATTCCTGCAATTCCTGGGGTGAAGAACACTCTCAGTGATAACAGGGCCAGGCATATGGTGACATGAGAGAAAACACAGGAATCTGTCATTCACCATCTCAAGTTGAGCCTAAAACCTCACTAAGGATTACCATAACAACTTCTAAGCTTCATTGAGTGGATTGTGTAAGTTGTTCCATTTTTAACACCTGGGGGCTATTCAAACTTTTTCCCATTATCAAATTTACCTTTTTGCAGTAAACCACACTTTGATGCATGTTGAGCTCTCGTAAAGGAAAAAAAAAAAGTTTTTCCCTCATCTGTTAACAATATAATTGGCAAAGTGGCAATTACTTTGTTTTTTAAATTACTGTTTCTCCCACTGTCAGTCTACAAGGACTACTTTGTAGAATATTCTTCTAAAGATGGACAAAATCTTTCCCCCACACAAAAGTTTTGTTTGTTTTAAGTTACCATAGCATTAAATCTTGACATAGAGCAACAGAAAAAAATAATGTGGAAAGGAACCTTTCCTCTGGCCCATTCTTCTACTTCATGTATGAATCGATTCCACATCAATTGGAAGTTTATCCAATCCTTGGCCAGTACTGCCCAAGAAAAGGGGAAAAGAAATAGAAGTTGGTAAGTGATTATTATTTTCTCCCTTCGTTGGCCTCTCTTTATCTACCTCCTTTTTGGGATTCTCTGTATCAATGTCATAGCACTCTTCCTCCAGACTTCACTGTGTTTGCAATTTTACACTGATTCCTATCTGCTTCTCACACCCCAGCACAACACGGCTCTTCAGTGGTACAGTCAAGATTTACTCAAGCCCTAGAGGCTCACACAATTTCCACTACATCATGCTGCCTCCTGTTTGATTCTGAAACTACCTCACTTTCTCTTGGCAGTCTTATTTGGAGAGACTATGCAAATGGATCAATTGTTGTTTTATGCCTTCTGTTAACATCAGTGATCCACACAGCATCTCACTTCTGCTCCTTTCACTTTACACTCTGACTGTCATCAGTAGTGGCACATTCCACAACTTCATGAACACCCCACATCTTCTGAGGAGCAGCTGTGTTCACCCGACAGTGGGAGCTGGTCTCCACAGACCACACTTAACCCCCAAAGGAGGATCAGTCTTTAGTAAAGAACAGTTAAAACAAAGATAAGTATACTCCACATTTTAATACAGGGCTCTAGTCCCTCCTTTAAAAAAAAAAAAAAATCACCCCTAGTCTAATACTTGAGTATGCTACAAGAAGCAGGGCTCAGGATTCAAACCTACCGACCACTGTGAGATCATCCAGGTACCTCTATCCTCAAAGCAGTGACTAACCAAGCACCCTCCCAATCTCCTTCCTGTGTTACTGCTACCATCTCAGGGTAGTTTCACAATGCTATTAGAGTGATATATCACAGACATAGAACACCAGGATGTCAGTAAAGCACATGACAGTTACTCAAAACCACATCTGAGCAAGATGGGAAATCCTGGGCCAAGTGAAGATTCAGTCTGGTGGACTTAGACTTGACTCAGTGACCACACCCAAGGGCACTAACATCACCAAAGAGCAACACTGACCTGGAGGGAGGTCCTTGGCACAGGGCTTTGTAGGTTTGTCCTTGGTCAATGTTCTTATGAGGATGAACTTTAGAGTTCACAAATAATTCACAGCCGAAAGGGGATAGTTAATTAATTGGAAAAAAGAATAGTGATCTTTAAAAGATTTCAGTAGGCCAGAATGATAGCCACAACTGACCAACACACACACAGAAAACAAACAAACAAACAAAAATCAAAATTAACAGGAATAAAATCCTGCTTTTAATTATAAAATATCGTGCATGTGTGTGTGTGTCTCTGCACACGCACAAAAAAAATCAAAATTAACAGGGATAAAATCCTGCTTTTAATTATAAAATATCGTGCATGTGTGTGTGTGTCTCTGCACACGCACAGGATGGTTTCATCACCTGCCTCACCCCTTCCAGTCTGCTCAGCTGGGGCAGCTCACCCTGTTTATGGATTCTGCCAGTGACCACATCCCCAGGCTCTGGGTGGGTAAGGCTCTAGGCCATACACTCAGAATCACACACATTTTATGACTCTGA
Organism: Galeopterus variegatus; assembly: GCF_000696425.1. Taxonomy (NCBI): domain Eukaryota; kingdom Metazoa; phylum Chordata; class Mammalia; order Dermoptera; family Cynocephalidae; genus Galeopterus; species Galeopterus variegatus. The sequence goes on from NW_007733556.1 coordinate 22,825, forward strand.
CTTCAGACCTGGGCTTTCTTCTATTCTTTGGGCTCAAGCTCCTGTCTTGGGCCCTACCCCAGCATAGCAGTTGACTCTGTAACCTGTTCTTGTGGACTTAACTCTTTGCATTAGCTTTCTGAGTGGAGTCCCTAGGCACCTGCACTCTTCTCATCTGGCCCATGACCTGCTCAGCCAGACAATTCTGTTGCCAACACCTGTCCATCTAGACCGCCACCTGCAGAAGGGTTTCCCTGGTGCTAATGGCTTACCAGGTTATCCTCCTGTTGGTACCGTCCCTGTGAGCATGTCCCAGCCCATGTATACGTTTGTTTTCTGGATCCCTGTCTGCTCTAGATTCTGGATCCCAAGCTGATCCCATCCTGCTACTAACAGAGATTCAGATCTTCTATTTATCAGGGGGAAGGAGGATGAGTTTAAAGCAACTCATATTTAAGAAGTCCTAAGGATTTTTATCAAACACAAGCTGAATGCAAGCTGAAGATGTGCCACAGTGACTAAATTAGAGATGTAATCTTGGTCTGCATTAGTATAGCTTGCACTGATGCAGAAAACATGTGCACCTCATGAGACCTATGAGTGACCCCTCACTCTACACTGGCCAAGCCATCTCTGAAGTACTGTGTTCCTGTCCAAGTGCCATGTTTTCAAAGACAGTGACATAAGGGAAGGTATCTGGGAGGAAGTGACCAGAATAACAGAATTCTTGACATCAGTGAATGTAAGAAAATTGTAAGAACCAGGGCTGTTGACCAAGGAAAGGAGGATTTCAGGGGTGGGGTTTTTAGGTACTGAAGGGCTCTCAAATGAATAATGACCTAGAGTCTTATATTATAAGAGATAGCTTAGGGGTGTACAGAAACACAGTGGAAAAGGTAGGCTAGAGTAGTAAGTGCTTGTTCCATCTCTACTTCTGATTTGGGTGAGCCTGCTTCTCCAGCCTCAGTTTCCCCCTAAGATTGGGAGAGTATCATTTCTAAGAGACCAGGATTCCTCATCCTTACAATAACCTCACTCTGAGAAGAAAGCCAGGCATGGCCTTGCCTGTTCTGAGGACTGGGAGAGGAGATCATTTCTTAGCTCTTCCAAGTGACCCCTTTCAAAAAAACTAGATCGACTGAAGAAATGAGTGAAACAAGTTGTTGCAAACTTTATGTTTTAGTAAATGAAACACACAGAAAAATGCCCCCCAAAAGATATTCACTTCCTAATCCTACAACATGTAAATATTATCTTCTATAGCAAAGGTGTGATAAAGTTAAGGATCTTGAGAGGAAAAGCTTATCCTGGATTATCTGGCAGGCTCTAAAAGCCATCACAGGTATCCTTATAAGAGGGATGCAGAAGGAGATCTGATAGAGATACACTGAGGAGATGACAACATGAAGGCAGAGGCTGGACTGATGCAGCCACAAATCGAGGAATGCCTGCAGCTGCCAGAAGCTGGACGAGGCAAGAAACGGATTCTCCCCAAAGCCTCTGGATGAAGTATGGCCTGATGACACCTTGATATTGGACTTCTGACCTCTAAAACTGTGAGAAAAGAAATCTCTGCTGTTTTAATATACCGAGGTTGTGGTAATTTGTTACAGCAGCCGCAGCAAAATAATAAGGAAGGTTTTTGCTTAAATAAAATTTTGTTGTGGGCTAAAAGTGGGCGGGATTATTCTTCTTTAAGGGAAAAGCTTGAATTTTTATGTATTTTTATGGCCTATGCCATACCAGTCTCAGGACAAGTGCAGCTCTGCTCTTAAAAGTCTTTAGGGGCGTGACAAAAGCATCTTTTGAACCATTCTTCATACATGTTTTATTAATAATCTCTCCTTCACACGCGATTACAGCAGACAATAAGTCTATGCAAGGCAGACAAGCAAATGATTCTAACCTCTACCCAGCAGGCCTGGCTGCAGTGAAACAAACTATGCAGTATCTCGCAGCCACAATAGAAAGTCACTGTGAAAAACAAATGTACAATGTAGGTGAGAGCGCGTCTGGATTCTCTACTGCAGCATGGGCAGCTCTTCTCCCTGCTCTCTCCTGGCAACGTTCAGCTCTTGTCTGATGGAATGATGAATGCTACTGAGATGAGGAATATAAAAAACGATCCCAAGCCTGGGAGCCAGCAGTTGAAAGAGAATGAGTGTCCCACAGGCTTCCCCACTCTCACCATCCGTGGAGTGCCATCCCTGGAAGTCACTCCCACGCTGTCACGGGGGGGGCCACTGTGCAGAAGAGATGGTTCCCTTTTTAGGTTTCTAATTGCTCCCTGATAAATACATCATTACTACTTTTAAAACCACAAATAAGGGAGAAAGTCCTGTTAAATTCAGTGAACAGAAAATGAAAGATGTGTATAAAATTAGCAGTTATGTTACAGGAGGCTGATAGTGATTCATTTGTCTTCTGTCTACTGAGCTTCGGCACCAGAGAGCACCCACCGTGGAGTGGAAAGAGAAGGGTGCTTCAAGTCTGAGATGTACTTGTGGGTCTTTCCACTTTCTAGATGTCAGTCCTTGGGAAAATCATTTCACTTATGTCGCTCTTCATTTTGCCCACATGCAAAATGAGGCAACTGTCATCAATATCTGCCTGAGTTTGTAATGTCTAGGAAGAGGGATCTTTCACTATCCTGGAAATTCAAATTGGCAGAGGGCATGTTTTTTCTTCTTAGTAACACTTAGTTTTACAATCCAGAGATGCATGTAAAAGAAAGTTGGTCAGTTATTATGGGTGACATGTAACAACTATTTTTGGCCCAAGGCTAAAAATGTTTGATTTTCAGCCTAAAACAGAACCCTAAGCATGCTCCTTCCTCCTAAATACACACACACTTTCTCTCTCTCCTTTTGTGACTTAAAGCTGTTCCCTTTTCCTTATCCCACTCATCAGGTAAGTGGGCTGTGTGAAACATAACCTTTACTCAGTGACACACTGTGGCTGGGTCATTCCATTGCCCGATCACCAGCAGAACTGGTCAGTCTGGGTGTGAAGCTGAGGCAGGGGGCATGAGCATGTGAGCCAACCTGGCCTCCTAGAGTACCTGGGACTGATAGCACTAAGCACATTATCAAGGAGGGCCTGAGGGACAACTCCCACCTGCACACAGGAGCTGCCCTCTCCAGCCCTTGCTATTTGAGAGGAGCCACAAGCACCTGGTGCTCCTCCCCTCCATTCAGGCATCAAGGGCTTCCTCAGATGGCAGACAGTTGTGCTTACACTGTTCTTTCCTTCCTCCTATTCACTCTTCCACCTCCTAAAGCAACGCTGTGAGGTGGTGCACCCTAAACCACCTGCCCCGCAATTGCACTAGAGACACATCTCATGCCTTCTCAGCAACCAGCACTGTGAGGCCTTTGGACACCCCATGTAAGCACTGTTGACCTTCTGACCTATAGAAATAACAGTCCCCTCACTAATGAAAAAACTTGTATGAATTAATTTTTCCATACCTTAACCAGCTGCGTAGGAATCACATACACATGGCTTTAAAGCTTGATTCCAGATACAGCCACAAATTGTATCAGAACTAGATTTTTTTCCCACAAGACTATTAGCCCCACAGTAAGAATCTAGGATACCTTTTACCATTTCTTTGGGGAGCTATTAAAACCAAAGAAACACTGAAAAATGGAGCAACTTCCACATACATTCTATATTTACGGACCAATACATTCCAAGGTATTCTCTCAGAAGAAGAGGAAACAATTCTAAAGCAAGAGGTAATTTTTCTATTTACTTTTCTTTTTGGATGACAATTTTTGCTTTGGAAGGCCTCTGGGTCTATCAAATAGGCAGTAATATTTGTGGCCTGAACGCAGCTGTCTAAACCCTGCAAACAGTTGGAATGGCAATACAGGAATTCTTAGTCTCACTGAAATTGCAGAAATGACTGGGGCCTCTCTCACAGCAGGCACTGAAACACTTTTAATCACACTAGACAAAGGCCATCAGGACACATGAAAATCAAACCTCTCTACGCAACCCTTTTAGAGTAGCTATGACCAAGTAGATGTTATTTTCATCAAATCCATTTAAATCGTGATTTAAATTACTAAATAGGAAGACTCAATTTAATCAGATTTTTATTTAAAAAGTGCATCTTTGTTTCTGACATAACCTGATTATATGTTCAAAATTCAGATGAATATGAGTTTTGCTTTTAGAAGATACATTTTATACATTTAAAGCAGTAATTTATGGAAACCATACTCAGAAGTGTATCCCTCAAGAATTCTAGAAGATTCTGTGTAAAAGAATTTGTTTTAATGTTGCCCTTGTGCTCTTACTGCTTCTCCCTCTTTTATCTTTGGACTCTCTTTGCCCAGATTACTTCATTCTTAAGAATTATCTATTCACTGGTCTGACTGAAACTTTGTTCATTTGTAGAGAAAGCCAAGGAACGATTGTCTTATCACCACATAATGCTACTAACAGTATGATTTCCACAGTAAAATCCTTAGATGGAGAAGAGAAACCATGTTTTCTGAGGTACATGATAAGATTTTTTCTACTTTGCCACCTACAAAAGTGGTTTTCACTGGTTCTTATCACCCCTTAACTTGGTCATGCGTCATTCATTCACACCTGAAATCAACATCTTTAGAGGGCCTACTATGACACATGCACTAGAGGCTTAGTACAGATAAAGATTCTGACCTGACAAAGCTTACAATTCAACAGAGAACTGAGTTACTAGACAGTTATGGTACATTAACTGCACAGCTACAATGTACAGCTTTGAAGAACCACAGGGTGATAGGGCAACCCCATCCAGACTGGGGCACTAGGGGGAGGGTCAAGGAAGACCTATCTAGAAGGTGACATTGCTTTCTTATTACTTATTCATAAAACTTTTTAAAAAGAGGGCACATAAATATATTGTCCCAAATATCATATCGATTCCAAGGTAAGATGGGATATGGGAAAGTGAAGGTTCTGGACCCAGACAGATCTGATTAGAATCCTTGCTATAACTGCAGTGCCTTGAGCAACTCATGGTTCCAACACAGGATTGTTATAATAGTTAAGTGTAACATATATAAAGCACTCTGTGTGTAGTACAAGTTCAATAAATTACAGATATTAATTAATTAATATAGAACTTAGGCTGACTTTGAGCTTTAACATGTCAAAATAAAGCTAATTTTCCATACAGAGTTTTGTCTTTACACAAATGTTCAAATGAAAGAGGAAACTCGAAAACTCATTTAAAAAAATAAATACTGTGTCTTCAGTGATTTTTCTCCACTTGAGTTGGTTGACAGGTATCATTAAGTTACACAGTGGAGGCACATCCTATACCACATTCTTGGCATATACTTAACCACGAGCAGAAAGAAGAGTTGATACATCTGTGCTCAACAGCCTTCTATCAGAATTAGAAAAAGATTCTGGAATTGGAGCTTCTGAATTAGAACTTTTAAAACGGTGAACTCCCCTGAGGTGGTTAAGTGTTTTTCAGGTCATTAACTACTCGACGAAAAGGGTGCAGGCAGAGCCCTTCAGCAGCAGCTCAGATTCGCTCAGTCCAACAAGCATTTTGCGCTGCTCATTTAGCTTCTGTTATCCTGAATTTCCTCAATACTTAGAAATACCCACATGACAGGGCCAGTCACACTTGTTCCCTCCTTTATTAGACACTCATTGCCTCCAGTGTTGTACCTGGAATGTACGAGGCGCTCCCAATCCCCGGCTGGCCTTTTTGAACATTCTTTAGACTGGTGGCACTGCAGTATAGCAAATTCTTTTTGTTTTCATACAAAACCCAAGTCAGAAAACAAACAAACAAAAAAGTGTGCTTTGTGCTTTTAAATGAAAAAATGAATGAGTTTACTTGGTTCTGGAAAAGGGACCACTTTACTGATGAGAAAAATGAGGCTCAGAGAGAAGAAATGATTCGACTAAGATCTCACAAAAGTTAACAACAGAACTGAAGCAAGAATTTAACTCATTCCACTCAGGCCCCCACTCCATTTACGGAGCCCTATTGTTTGCCCAGCATTTGGCTGGTACTGGGAACCCAGATTAAGGGACCTCCCCTCTTGTGGTTGCAAGATTCTCTCTGCCTGAGTAGGACAGGGAAAGGCAAGTCACACAGCCTGGGGCAACACCAGGCGTTCCTGGATGCTCTGCACTGTACTGCTCTGAGGTGGCTCCTGGCACACAGAGGCTCTAGCTTGCTATGGAGTTGGCCTGGCCCAAGAGGGTCACATGATCTCCCACTGGGGAAAGCATTTGCCAACCCCTGGCTTCCACCACCAAAACCTAAGTGCACACGGATTCTAGAAAGGCTCCCTCTGCCTTGCCCTGACTAGCACCTTTTTATTTCCCCAAATCCCCCTGGTCTGTCTGAGCTGAAAAGCCCACAACTGAAAGTAGATCACAACCATTCTGCAGAAGCTAGGGGACTGCAGGGGGTCAAAGGTGAGGCACTGCTTCTAATTGTTCTAGAACAATGTTTCAGATAATATACTTCCTCAACTTACAGTGTACAAAGATGCACTGGCTGCATTTGGAATGGCTCTAGTTCAGGGAGAAGAACCTCTCTTGCACTCAAATTCAAAATGAAAAATAACCCCAAGTCATTCTTGGATGAGGAAGTGGCAGCCCCAAGTGGCCAGGATTGAGGTTCATACTCAGATGAGCTTAAAAATTATACCCAAGGGAACGAGGTTGGGCAGCCTTTCAGTGGGCAACCCGAGGCACCTGGGAGAGAGAAAAGCACAGGTGGGGAAGACTCGGAAAACGTTTGCAGAAAGAATGAATACTTGGTTCCATAACACATGCCCTCTATCAAGAGGCTTTTCTGGATAGCCCAGCCCTCAGCCTGAGCTCCTAGGGCCCTTCTGCACAGCTCTAGCAGACGGTACTATAATTACCTGAGTGCTCACCTGTCACATTCATTTTTTTCTCAACAGAATCCAGCATGGTATCTAACACCCAGCGGGCACCAAAAAACGTTAAGTGAATAAAAGAATGACCTGTCACACAGTGGCTGAAATTCAAAGATACAACTAGTGCATCTGAGAGTGGAATAGAAAACAATGAATGGACTAAAGGGGACCTCCGAACTAGTCTGAAGACAGAGCACTACCAATCCCTCACTAGCCTGAAGGCCCATCAGCCATGGGACAGCTGTTCCATTCTACATCTGGGGTGGGGAGACATAACTTATGGCTAAAACATATGTTCCCAAAGTTACCAAAATTGAATGTTACCAATACGGGAAAGGAAAAAATAGCAGATTCACTAAGTGAGCTAAGATTTTCTTTCTATTTCATATACCAGTTCTATCTCCTACTCAACCTCTCTGTTAGACACCTATGGACTTAGAATTGCAATCCCAGCTTCATTTGGGGTTCTAACAGGAAATCCTTTCTAATTCACAAGGCACATGCTCTCAGCACAAAACTTGTTGACTTACTTTTTCCACGTCTAGATCAGCATCCTGCTTCTTCAAAACTGTAGAAGAAGGAAAAAAAAGTAGTGAGACATCAAAAGAGAACCGAGAACTTTCTGCCTGTAAACCCACAAAGCATCTCCATTGAACTTCCATTTGTTGCAGACAATCAATTTGCCCACAAATTTTTTCTTGTTCACACAATTGTTGCTAAGTCACAGCTGCAGCAAACACCTGCCTGAAACTACAAAGACCTGGCCCTGCACGACCAAAGGAAGCCAGCATCAGATTTTAACTTTCTGGAGCCAGGAAAGATAAGGATGGAGTCCTTAACACACACTCCCCTTCTTCGGAATCTCTACAAGTTTTCCATGGTTGGGGCTTATTAAAAGTCTTCCAGTGTCTTATTCAACTTACCTCTTGGCTTAACTCTCCCCCCAGCTCCAAGCCCATATCTGTCCCACTTCCTATCTGACTGTAGGTGGGCCTCACTGTCAAGACATCTTTCTTGGGATGGCCCCTGTTTCCTATCCACTGGGGTTCCCCTCTGCAGGAGGTTTGCCAACCCACCAGCCTGCACCAACTTGTCTATGGAACTCCAGCTCCAGGATTACCTCAGAACCTAATGCCAAGCCCCTGGTAAGGCTAGGTGCTGATTCTGATGACACCCATGCCTACTTCACATTAATCTCTAAAGTACCAGGAGCGGGATGGCTGATTTCCAGTTTGTTCATGCACTCAGCCTACAACCTGCCAATATTATGGTACTTCCCTAACTACTTGCGATTTTAGCTGTTTGAATAAGGCTTCAGTTTTAACAAGGTATCCAAAGAGAACAATAAAAATGGTTGAATGAAATTATGTTGACAACAATATGTTAGGGCAGAAAGTGAGAGGTTTGAGTTGAGGAATCTGACAAAATAAAAATCAGAAACAATTTTTCCTATCATAGTAGAGATTTAAGCTTTTTCAAGATGATTCTTAGCATCTTCCTTCCTGGTCCATGGTTTAAAACAGCCCCATCATAAATTACTATTTCCATCAAAACCATCCCCCATACACACAAAAGAGAATTTTTTGCACTATTTGAAAAGATGCATTTTAACAGCAACATCTTTGTTTTGTTTAATCAAAGATGACTCAAAATGAAGGAAAGAAAAAATGACCATGGGAAAGAGAATTAGAAATTCATACATTATTCTCTGTAGATGGGCATTCAAATCATGAACTCACTGCAGACAAGCAAGAGAACCACCACAGAGGTTGGTGGGAGAGACTGTGCTAATAAACATGCCACTACTACCTGTATCTTAGCAACCCCATATCACCCTGTCTCTTTTAGCTTCTGAGACAGGCTGTCCTGTTCCAGCCAAAGAGACACCACTAGGCAATATATGTCTTTTCTTCTGGCTAACCTGCTAGGGCTCTAGACACTGCTGAGCTATACAAAATGGAAATTCTTTGTCCAGAAATTTTAACTTGCCTCCCTGTAATTAGAAAAGAGTAATTCAGTACTATGAGAATTTTTCACCAAAAAGAACATACATACAGTAGAAGTTTGATTTCCATGCTTGAACACTTCCATAGAGGTTTAGGAAAGTTGTTCTGATTTATATAGGTCAGTACAAGGAATTTTCTATGTGCAAGGTGAAAGATTCCTCCATCTGCCACAGAAAGAACACTTGAGAATCATTATCTTTTTCCAACTTATGGAGGAAACTTAGTAATACCTCTTTCTCATGCATATTACACAACTGCAACAACACAGGATACCCAATTCACAACAGACTCAAAGAATGAGCCATCACTCCACTGCGTTAGTATCTGGTACCAGAAGGAAACCTGAAAACCTGTTGGGAGCTGCTGACTCACTACTGCACCAGGAGTCTTAGCCATCCACACACGTGGCATCACCCAATTTCTTTTTCAGACTTACTAAGGAGATGGAATTAACTAACAAAGACAATAAATACATATGCATCATCTTACAGCCATAAACCAAAAGGAGGATGCCACACTTTAACTTCAAAGACTCCCAGCAAGAGGGCTTGAGATATTTTTAGGCACCAGCTCCATTGTTTCAAAGAGGATAAGGATGGATGAAATAGCACTGCCTGAAAGTAGAATTTACATGGCAGCCCCGTCTAGAATGAAGAGTGGCAATTGCTTTTAAAACCATGTTTATCTTTCTTAAGTAAAGGCTGTATTTCTGAAAAGTTGAGAATAAATAAATTTTGGCCATCAATGTTGAAGGGAAATAGAAACACTTTATTTAAATGACTTTTGTAATTTTTTTTTTTTTTTGAGACCGGCCGCACGGCGCTCAGCCAGTGAGCGCTGTGAGTGCACTGGTCATCCCTATATAGGATCCTAAACCGCAGCGGGAGCGCTCCTGCGCTCCCAGCGCTGCACTCTCCTGAATGTGCCACGGGCTCAGCCCGACTTTTGTAATTTTAAAAAATCATTTTTTAAAAAATTGACCAATTATTTTCCTAATTTATCTTTATTCTAAATCTGATTTTTGAAAAATCCAAGTTTTAGGTTACCAAGGCTTAAAGCAAGATAGGCCCCTCCCATCTGTGTGTGTGTGTGTGTGTGTGTTGTGTGTAGATACAGATATACATATGTAGTTACATGGACTTTTTTTTTTTTTTTTGTCCTTTTTGTGACCGGCCGCACTGCGCTCAGCCAGTGAGCGCATTGCGCCGGCCATCCCTATATAGGATCCGAACCCGTGGCGGGAGTGCTGCTGCGCTCCCAGAGCCGCACTCTCCCAAGTGTGCCACAGGCTCGGCCCTTACATGGACATTTTAAATAGATGCCTAAGTATTCAATTGCGGGTTCCTGGGTATTAGAGCATTTTCCATGAGGGCTTTGATTCTTCCTGTTGAAGTGAGGCTGATGTTTTGTTTGAGAAATATGACTGAAGTGACCCACATAGCCCAGTAGAAAAGGCTGATCCATAAATGCTGCAAATGTGTGGTCAACTGCAGGAATGGAAACTAAAGCAAAAGACCCTGACCGAAAATAAACTACTCCCAATTGTTTAGATCAGATCAACCCTCCATCTTTGGGAGAATACACAAATATCCCCAAAATAAAACCAAGAAGTCCCGAACTTTGAACTCTCTCTTGATATAGACATCCCTCCAGCACCCACTGCTCTCATATTTCCAAATGCCTGTGAGACATCTCCCCCTGAACCTTAAGACAAGACAGTGCAGACAGAGGGAGTAGCCAGTACACAGTGAAAGGTGTGTTGGCCCATATTCAGGGAATGGCAATAGGCTTGGAAGTAGCACAGGGCAGAGAGGTGGCTAAAAGGATAGCAATAGGCTGGAGGGAGAAAGGGGGAAGCTAAGGCAGAGGCCAGATTGTGAGAGAAAATGTTCACCAGCTAAGAAGTCAGCCAGAGTTAGGGGCACACTTCTGCACTATACCACTGTATTTTTACCCAGCCTCTATCCCAGGAAGGGACAGAAAAAGAGATGCAGTGCCCAGCATATTCCTGGCACTGGGCTAAGCACCATCACCTTAATCTCACCAACCCTGCTGAGTAAGTCTAATTTTCTCTTAATTGGCCCTCAGGGCCTAGCTCAAAAGTACCTTTCCCTCTTGTTTTCCTTTGCCTGCCCTTCTATGCAGGCCTAGATTTCCTCTCTGCTGTGTTCTTACAGCACTTTAGGCAGGGCCTGTTTCGTTGTCTCCCTGCTAGACTGTCAGCTCATTGGTGGCCACAAGGGGCCTGAGCACGGTGCCTGCAACACACAGAGGCTTGTGCCATCTCTGTTGATAGATAGGTGAAGGGGGAAAAGGGATAATGACAGAGGAGCTAATGAAACTGCCCTAAATCAAGCCCACCCACACCCTCCTGCATTATGAGAAAGTGTGTGTGGGGCCGGCCCAGTGGCGCACTGCTACAGTGCGCCGCTTGGGAGCGTGGCGGCGCTCCCGCCGAGGGTTCGGATCCCACATACAGACCGGCCGCTCACTGGCTGAGCGAGGTGTGGGCGCGACACCGAGGGTTGCGATCCCGTTGCTGGTCCCGGTCCGGTACAGGCGCGACACTGAGGGTTGCGATCCGTTGCCGGACACGAAAAAAGACAAAAAGGAAAAAAAAAAAAAAA
>NW_007733556.1:34360-73128 GCF_000696425.1 Galeopterus variegatus
TAATCACTCCCCATATGTGATTTAAAGGCCATGATGAACCCAAGATTTAAATGGTTTAGGTTTTTGTTTGTTATTTGAAAAATGGAAGACTGAGAGAAAAACAAGGTTTACTTTTCTCTTTCCATAGTATCTTCTCTATTCCAAATTCAACCCTTTTTAGTACTCGTAAAAGATTTAAAATATTCATTGACTTGTCAAAAAACATCTGTACTTTACTGACCACGTCTTCACATATTCACATCTGAATGGCTTCTTTCTGCTCCGATGATCATTGCTCTATTCAACCATGACTAAAGTGAGAACTCAGAGCTGTACATGGTGTGTCAATGGCGACTGAGGATAAAACAGCCATTTGATAGCAACTTTCATATCAAGCATCTCAACAGGGACAAGTGTTCCTTAGGTTATTCTTAACTTAGGAGCCAAGGCACAAAAAGACCAGGCAGGGCCAGACTCTGCTATAATTCCAAAGAAAGCTGAGACAGAGAGAGAGCACACACAGAGGCTCCTCAATGCTCCCTGTGAAGGGCGGCCCCTGGCTCCCTGCCTGAAGACTGGGAACAGGCCCACTCTCACAGTGGGCTCCCGGAGGCCTGCACAGCTGCAGACAGACTTGCAGTGTGCTGGGCCATCCGCGCTCAGGGTCACCACAATCTCTGTGTGCCCAACAGCTGTGTCAGGCCCCTGAGACAGGACTTGGCTCAGACAAGACCCTCTGTTGTGGTGTATTCCTTGTTGCCCATTTCCCCAGGAAAAATGTATTTTTCTCTAGCCATTCATTCTGGCCCCAGACTAGCTCATTCTCCTATGTCCCCTACCCTACCCCCGGACACACACATACCTTCTAAGAAGGTCAGAGATGGCTGTAACTGCAACCTCTCTCCCACCTCACCCACCCCAGTCAAGGTGCAGTGGTAGGTCCATGTGCAAAATGATGAGGGGCACAGGGCAGTGACAAGGTTGGTATAAGACATTGCCATCCCAGGGGCACCTTCAGCACGTTGGCATCAAGGGGAAAAAGTCTAGTCTGGTAGAAGACAGCAAGGTGGCTAAGGAATGCCCTCTGCTTCCCACACTGAGAGGATGGCATAGGGCTCAGCCAATGTCGTATGTGTGATGTACCCTACCTCATTCTCATTTCTCTTATACAAGTATTTACTTTGCCTCATTAAAAAGGTAATACGGGCTCATTGAAATTTTGGAAAATACAGAGCCCCTGTCGCAATACTGGAGATTTTCCTCTGTGGTCATTTTTCTATGCACATATAAATGCTCACATTCTACCCCAGCACCTCCATACTGCACATCACAATGGTGCACACACAGGACTTCCGACAAAGGCAACCAAGAGGGGAAGGTCTCCCAAGAGCAATGTACCTAGTACCACTAACTGCAGGGTCTATTTCAGTTAGTAAGGTGCAAAATGTAGATTCTATCACCTAATGATGACCCTAACCACTGACCTATGAATTACTCTCTAAAATACAAAATTCTGGTTTATAGCCAGAGAGGAAGTGGCTGGCTTAGAAACCAAGTCCCATCCCTAGCTCTGCTATTTATTTGCTCTGTGATTGGGTGGAAGGGGGTGCAGCCAGGGTTACTTAAAAAACCCACAGGGGCCAGGCGAGTAACACAAATGAATAAAGCAGGTGAGATGAGGCTGGGGTGAGCTGAACAGCCCTTTCTCTTCCCAAGAGGACAGCCACAATACTACTTGGGCAGACAGACTGCTGTCATTAGAGAATACAGGTTTAATTTTGCCAGACCTCCCCATTTTTTCAAGAGAAGCTGGAAATCCCAGTTTTTATATAAAACTGTCCACTTCAAAAGTGTTAGTTTACATTTTTATAATGCACCATATGGCCTGACTATACATACAGGAGGGTATAATCCAGCCCATAGACTGGTTTGCTATCTTTAGACATCATACCGTCTATGCCTTAGTTTCTTTCTGTTAAACAGGAAATAGACTGTTATCTGCTCACTACTGGGGGTTTATTTAAGAGCACAGAAGGCGTTTTTATTATCACACAACAAAATAATTCAAATACATTCAGATGCAGAAAGCAGGGTAACATGTTCCCTAATTTTTTTTAAACCAGGGTTGACACAGATGAGGCTTGATGTTTTGTAGAATTGTTTGAAATGTATGCTTAGGCATATCAGCTTCTAGATGAACAAAAGAGGCAAACTGGAGTAGACTTAGAAGATGAAGGTGTGACCAACTGGTGATACTAGAGCAAACGGGGGACTAAAAGTCTGATTGAAATGGCTTTGATTTCTAACAAACGCTGCATGGAGACAGGTAGTTTAGCCAATCCTCTCAAGAAGAAGTACAGTAAAGGGGAGGAGAGAAGTGGGACAGTAGCCAGAGGAGAATGGAGTCGGGGAGGGACGTGAAGAGAGCGTATTTTTAAGAGGGATGAAATTACAACTGTTTATATGCTGATGTTAAAGCATGTTAAAGCAAACAGACAAAAAACCCAAGTACCAACTGAAGGAATCGTGTCAGCAAAATACTAACAAGTGTTGGGTGCAGTAAAAATTTTATTAGTAAGAGTTAAGAAGCCAAGATCTAGTTACACAGGTTTTCCTAAACAAGAAGTTAGAAAAAAAAAAAAATCTTTACTACAAAACATTGCCCCACATTTTATACTGTGCCATTTCTGTATTTGTCCTTTTTAGCCTACTTCTATCACAGTCTCCCTTTGCTGAAATACATTAGTTGCCATGGAAACGATGTCATAGTGTGTAAAACCATTTACTGTCCTTGGAAAGGCATTCATGATAAAACTGAACAGTGGCATGTTTTAAAAAGAGAAGCAACAGAAAGCAGTTGTGCAAGAACATAACAAGGTCTCAAAATCGAGAGTTCAAAGTATTTCTCTTCCACCACCACACATCCCTGAGAGAGTCTTATCAGCTTTTGCATGTCAGTTTCCACCAAACCAGCCACAGGAGCATCTTTCTAACTCATGTGGGCCAAATGCATTAAAAACAAAATCTCTGATCCAATGTTGATAAAAACAATAGACTCCCTATCTTTCACACTTACTTCCACAAGGTAGGGAGGGGCTGGGAGACTATAGAATCAGAATGGTCAAGTGCATCATAAGATCTTTGCTAATGGGGAGGAAGTAGCCCTGTAATACATTCTGCTGTCCAACTTTGTTATCAGAGATAGAAATAATATTTGGAACATAGAAATTTGGGCTTGAATTTCCTTATTGCCATGGATTAGGAAGATACTCCCTCTTTTTTCCTTTCATTAACTCAAAGTAAACCACATTCATTCCATCAAGAAAATATATTGAGCAATTCTCATGTCCCATACTAAGAAAACAGACAGCCAGGTATGTGTCCCCTGGAAGCTTAAAATCTGGAAGGGGACAGTCAGGCAAGGGTAAGAGCATGAAGGGCCTCCTGGACCGTGGTGAAGAGCTGGGCTTTATTCTAACTGCAATAGGAAGATATTGATGGGAGTGACGTTATCTCCTATAGATGTTTAAAAGCTCATTCAGTTGTGCAGGAAGTGGGATTGGAAGGGTCAAGAGTAGACAAGGGCAGAGCAGTAAGGCTATCAGCATAGTAAATAGTCCTGATGAAAGAGGAGGGTGCAAACCAGATGGAGAAATGTGAGGTCGAGCTACAGTGACAGTATACCTTCCCTTGTCTGTGAAAGTGCTGGTTAATGCCTGTTGTCCCAGCAGTCTACCAGGTTAGACATTTGTCCAAGATGTTTCACTTTGCAAACCAAGTATGATTCGTTGCATTAAAATACACCAGGATCGAGTTTTGTAACCTCCACTTTGCATTTGCAGCTTCTGCCATAGTCTTGCCTACCAGTGGGTGAGTCAACTTACAATGAAGGGAATTTATACCTTAACATGTGATTAAGTCTAAAAGATGACCAATGCCAATCCACCCCTTTTCCTGTCCCTTTCCAATCTCTGTGTAAGTAACACTTCCCTTTCAAGGACAACACACAAGATATGCACCAATAAAACAAAGAGCACTTGGACATGAACAGCTAAGGGCAGCTAACTCCTTCCAGTCTTGGTTGGTAGTGGGAAATGTATTGACAATGCTGCCTCTGCCAGACACTGCACTGACCAGCTGTGCCACGACCCATGCTGCAGCCTGAGATGCACAAAACACCAGACAGAAGGGTTAATGAGAAACACAGAAAGTTACAGGTTAGGTGCACATGAAATATTTGCAGGAAACAGACCTGCTACAGATCTTTTAAGGAACTGTCTGAATGCTTTACAGTGTTTTTGCCATTTATTGAATGGTTATACTATTATATTTTGCAATATCCCTTTCGGCAGCAATGAACTAAAAAGAAAAAAGAAAACACAAGTTTAAAGAAAAATTAAGTACCAAATTTCTGTTTTTCAAAAAAGTTGATGATAAACATTAATTTGCACAAAATGCTTGCTAATATTTACTATCCATCATAGGAGCCATAGTGGTATCACTGACTGCATAAACCATAAGTCACAAATCTGCTAAAGAAGGATCATCAACTACTTCAACTATTAATAGTTGTAATAACACTGTACTGAGGACAATGATTGAACACATGCAGCTGCAGAAAGATTATTAAGCACTTTAGGAAACATTTATTTTAGATCAAATGACTGTTGTTCTAAATTGATTTTATTTTTGAGTTCAGTTTTTTGGTGCATACGTGAAAGGTGAAGTGATAGCTTTCACGTATTAGCTTCATTAGCAGAAGAAAAAAACCTCTCAAAAGGTTAAATGATTCCAGTTTTCTGTTAGTATTACCAGACGTTTTAAACAAAATAAATTCAAATAGTGGCTTAATTTTTTTCCCCATCTATTTCATGGAATCAAAATTAAGCCTGTGGAAATTCACACTGTCATAGGCGAAACATCTTATGTCATTGTAAATGCTACTGTAAACTGTAAAAAGTTCAACACAGGAGATGAAATGACTTGTTTTTGCAGCAACGATACAAATACAAATTTTGTGATGCGAAAAATAATGTTCTTACTAAATCAAGAAACCTATGGAGCAGAAAGTTACTTTGGTACATGTGTAATTCACAACTGCATTCAAACAAGTGGCTATATCATCCCAAATGCAAAAGAAACTGTCGATGTAGAAATTAATAGTTTTTTATGAGGGTTCTTCAAAAAGTTCATGGAAAAATAGGATTAAAAGATAGTACGAATCTTTCCATGAACTTTTTGAAGACCCCTTGTGTGTGTGTGTGTGTGTGTGTGTGTGTGTGTGTGTGTGTGTGTGTGTGTGTATAGCTAGTTAGGAAAACTTAATTACAAAAAGCTTTTGTGACAAAGCCAATGTTGAATACAAAAAGCAGTTGAGCACAGCAGTCCATGCCTTCTCATTTGTGGCCTGTCATCATCGACCGGGATTAAAAATGTTTGAGAAACGACTCTCTCAATCAACCTGGGTGTGCATAATGGTGTGATAGATAAGTCCTCTAAAGTTTGTGTGCATTCTGTTCCAAATCAGTTGGAAATCTTTTATCAAAACAGTGAATGAAGGGCCGACCCTGTGGTGCAAGTCGGGAGAGTGCAACGCTGGGAGCGCAGCCACGCTCCTGCCATGGGTTCGGACCCTGGGTGTGCATAACGGTGTGATAGATAAGTCCTCTAAAGTTTGTGTGCATTCTGTTCCAAATCAGTTGGAAATCTTTTATCAAAACAGTGAATGAAGGGCCGACCCCGTGGTGCAAGTCGGGAGAGTGCAACGCTGGGAGCGCAGCCACGCTCCTGCCATGGGTTCGGATCCTATATAGGGATGGCCAGTGTGCTCACTGGCTGAGTGCGGTGCAGGCGACACCAAGCCAAGGGTTGCGATCCCCTAACCGGTTACAAAAAAGACAAAAAAAAAAAAACCCTCCAAAAAACAGTGAATGAAGCACCAAAACCACTTCAGCTTTTGAAGCCGTTAGCCAATTACAGTTATTGAAGACAAAGCTTGTAAAGAGAAGATGTTGAAATTCATTCCAACAAAAGTAAAGCAGGAACTCAACACATTAAATGATGAGGACTCGAACAGTGTCCAAGATTTAATTCTGAAGTTATATTATGATGTTTTGTAATATCTTGGCTTGTGGCAATCTTTTGATGGAGCTTCTAGTTTTAATTGGATACATTTACATTCTGTACCAGAATGAAGTGAAATTAAGACGACCTATGATTTTGTGCCATCTAAATTTGACAAAACATGTAAAAGAACCATAGAGCAACTTATTTTCACAAGTTTTACATTGTAAAAATATTTGTTGAAGATAAGAACTCTGAATAATAATAAAAAAGACCCATGAAAATATTTGGGCAAAAATATTTACACATTTACACATTTCAATACAAAAAAAAAATTGTCTGAAAAGAATCTCCATTTAGCAGAGTTTGCTCTGAGCTTACCATGGACTTTGCATCTGCAGAAAGAGCTATTTTCGCAATTAGAAACATTGTAGAGTACACATAAATGTCAATTGAAGCTATTAATTTCAATATTAACTATAAACACAACTTTAAGAGACTGCAGGCAACTTTATGTGAAAAATTTTAAAAATTCATTCTTCATAAAAAATATCAGTGACATGGGTACTAGAAACATGGCTACAACACTGCCTAAAGTGAGTGAATGTGTACCAACAATAATTGTTGTCTTATGTTCTTGCTAATGCTCAGATAATCAATATAAAAAGACTTTTTTTTGCTAATGTATATGGACATAGGTTTTTAAGTTTTAGAAAATTCATTTTTGAAAAGATATTAAATAGAACTATTTCCTGGGTCCCAAATCTATATTTCAAAAAGCCAATCTGTTCATTAATAAATCAATAGTTTTTTAGAATTCTATAATTCTATTTAGTGACTCCTTTCAATTTAAATTATATGGTCCCCCATCTCTAACTCTCCTGGCTCCTACTGACAGACAAGAGAAAATATGAGATGTATGTATGCTTTGAGAAGATTTGTTCAAAATATTACTGTAATTTTCTGGTAGGAAAATATATAAGCAGTGTCCCAACAGGCAAGTCCCTACCTCACCCCACAACACCCCCAACCACAGCACACTTTTAAAACAGAACTAAAAATTTCCCTTCCAAAATTACTAGGTATTTCAAGAAACAGCAGGTTTTAAAATACATCTTAAATGCAGTATCATCTTCACATGAATGTCAAGGACAGATCAAATGTAATTAAAAAGAGCTGTTTTTCCCCCCTCTCTCATTTGAGTATTCTGGTAGCTACTTACGAATTATACTTGGAAATGAATCCCTTTGTAAACTGATACTTTATTTAGTACACGAGGACTGAATAAAAATGAAGAGTATCTCTCTTGTATTTAGAGACATAATTTCTAGTATTCACCCTGTTACCTTTAAAATGTAGAACTGAAAGATCACACACAGTAAAAATTCTCCTGTAGTCTCCAGCATCAAAGTAAAGTCATTAGAAAAAGGGCTTGAAATCCTAATACCTTCCATTGAACCAAGGCCCCAAGGCAGTGGAGGTCCTCCCCTCCAGAGCTCTTGGAAGTTAATGGGAGGCCAAGGACCCACTACACTTGGAAACATCAGCTGGGCAACTCAGCCCCTTGGGAAGACAGAACTTCCCACTTTTTGCTCAAAATAACCCCTAATACAGGTATCCCAAGCCATGATTTAATCAAAGGGAAAACAAAGTACTGTAAGAATAAAAAATCCCCCCCCACCCCCAAAAAAGGGTGTGTGTGTTAAAGTATAGCCCAAATGCAGTGTGGCTGGTTTGGAATGTACACTTACTGCTTGGCTGTATATAAAAGATGTTGCCTCATTTCTCCATGGTTGAATTCAACTTGATTATGATCATTACATTTCTGCTTATGGTAAAAGCAAAAAAAAAAAAAAAAACTAAACAAGCAAACAAACGAACAAAAAAAAACCACTCTTACTACTTCCAAATAACTTCATCTCCTCAGAGTTTAAAACTTTAGTCCTAAACAAGCAAACAAACGAACAAAAAAAACCACTCTTACTACTTCCAAATAACTTCATCTCCTCAGAGTTTAAAACTTTAGTCGCTTTAGGGCAATTAGTCAAATTGAATTCCCTTCGGCCTCTCAGAGATGTGTGTCTTTCCCTTTCCCTCCCTCCCGCCAAGGGGAAGATTACAGATCATCACCATGACTGGGGAGAGGATCTGGTCCAGGCACTGTCCTCCAAGCCTCATTGGCTTCTGTAGGATGTCTTGTCCCTTTGTCTTTGGGTGTTGACTTGGTTCTGCTGACGTAACTGGTCAATACCTCATTGGGGCTTGGCAGCATCTGTGGACACGATCCCAGCCAGTCTCCAGTGGTGAGATGACACACTTCCTCCTGTGGTCTCTCCATTCTGACCCCAGGCCTCTCAGCACCTCCACACCCACCCAACGGAACAAGCAGCACTGCCGGATTTCCCCCATGCCATGTGTAGGCTTAGGGGAACTGGAGAGGACACTACCTCAGGGCCTGCCTTTGCCTAAACATGCCCCCACTACAGGGCACACCACAAGGTGGTTTCCTTCCAGAGTTCCACAGAGGACACCAGGGACAAGTGCTGTCTGCTTGCATGGGCTCCTCTGGCCCCTGGGGCTTCTATCACCTCAATGACCCCTCAGGCAGAAGCACTGGGGAATGGGTCCTTGGATCTTAGTGACCATCCATTTCTTAATTCTAGGCTCCTCTGAAGAATCTTTGCAAGCTCTTCCCACCAACCCAGGAAGGGATTTTCTCCTTCCTGGGAGAAAGGAAACTATCCTGCAGCCTCCGTCCTTCATGAATTAATGTGCAATATATGCCAGGCCTTCTACGATCTGGCTCCTTGGAATCCACAAATCATGTTTCTTCTGACAATGCCTGCCTCTTTTAAATGAAGGCCTACATTAACTCTGGTGTCTGAAACATGCTTTTAGGGCCTGCTTTGGAAATCAAAAGCTGAACAATATCTTCTTTGTCCTTGACCATGTTCTGTCCTCCCCCTGAAGTGATGGAATCCTTAGCCTCAATGGAGGAGACTCCCAGGGCAACAGGAATTAAGAGGAAGGGAAAGTAAATCGAACACCAGTTCAAAATATTATTCCCACTAAACCAGCTGCTTATAATGTAAGGTCTCAGAGGTCCAAGAACACTCATCCAGGATTTAAGAGAAACAGAAAAGTACAACACACTGACATGTCATTCTTCTAGAAAGCACCATTTATACATATTTGAACCCAAGGCAGAAGGGGCCTATGGCTTTCAGTTTCTTGAATTCTTCATCTCTGATGTCCTTAACCTCTGTTCTACTGCTGAGGGGAGGTCCGTCAGCAACATTTTGGAACTCTCCACTTCCCTGGGTTTCCTCATATAAGGGTCTCCTCACCTTTGTCTCTCCTCCTCTGTACCTGCTGTGTTCACATCCTTGAGACCTCAGACTCTCCTTACCTGATCCATGACCCCCAATCCAAGCTTACTCCCCCATCCAGCCTGAACCCCACTTTCAGCTGATTCAACTGATGTTTTCTTTAGTCTCTTAAAACATCCTACTCACTTGACTATTCAAACCAATTCCTAACTCTAGGTCACCAAGAGGTCAGATTTTCATTCCAAAGTGACAAGTATCACCAGGCAAAGTCAAAAAATTAGGCTTAAAGGGAACCATTAAAAATACCTGCAAATATCTATTAACACACTATTCTATAGTTTAGCGGCTGTATGAACCTTTTCTAGATTCTCAAGAACCCCTCTCCTTTCTCCAAATCTTCCGAGCTCAGATGATGGTTCAGTCTCCAATACTACTGAAAAGTTCCAGGACATTGCACTCCTTTGAACTTCTTCCTTTTCACATACAAATTTTACTGCATCTTTATGTATTTTGCAGTGATGGTTAAAATCACACATGAACAGAACCAGACA
This sequence comes from Galeopterus variegatus, assembly GCF_000696425.1. Taxonomy (NCBI): domain Eukaryota; kingdom Metazoa; phylum Chordata; class Mammalia; order Dermoptera; family Cynocephalidae; genus Galeopterus; species Galeopterus variegatus. Next base: position 44,283 of record NW_007733556.1, read on the forward strand.
CCTCTGTGGGTGCCAGCAGTTCCTGGGAAAGGGATGGGTTTCGGTTAATTTATTCATGAGTATGATCTAAGCAGGATTAGCTCTTGGAAAACTGTAGCCCCCAAATTATTTGATTGTACCTCAGCCCAACATGACATGTGAGGAAGAGTACAGTGCACAAAAGTGTCCGAGTCCATGATCTGGGGCACCCAAGGCAAGCCCCGTTACATTCCCTGACCCTCATATCTCCATCTGTGATGGAGGTTTTGTTTCCAGGGGATGAGATGCCCTGCCTGCACCCCACAACAATGCTTCTTCACACTTGAGATCCAGAACTGCCACCGTGGGAAGGTTCTTATTGTGCTCCCCACCAAAGCACCTGCCTGGGCTCTCAGTAACCTCCTGCGTGAGCTAGAACATGCGCAAATGATCTATCAAAGAGGGAGACATTCATTCGTGAAGCAGGAAAGAGAAGGGGCAATGGACTGAAAAGGATCTAGAAAGAATTGGTAAGGAGGGCTGGCTGGTTAGCTCAGTTGGTCAGAGCGCGGTGTTATAACATCAAGGTCAAGGGTTCGCATCCCCATACTGCCAGCCACCAAAAAAAAAAAAAAAGACCCTGATAAGTATAGAATATAGAATTAGCCCTTGTATTAGTTTCAGGGGCTGCTGTGACAAATTCCCACAAACTGAGTGGCTTAAGACAACAGAACATTTTCTCTCACAGGTTTGGAGGTCAGACATCAGAAATCAGGTGTGGACAGGGTTGGTTCCTTCTGGAGGCCCTGAGGGAGAATCTGTTCCATGCCTCTCTTTTTCTTAGTTCCTGGTCTCTGCTGGCAAACCTTGGCTTTTCTTGGCTTGTAGACACATCACTGCAGTCTCTGCCTCCATCTTCACATGGCCTTCTCTGTGTGTCCTTACAAGGCCTTCTCCTCTCTTACAAGGATACTTGTTACTGGATTTAGGGGCCATCCTAATACAGGATGATCTCATTTTGAGATCCTTAATCTAATTACATCTGCAAGACCCTTCTTCTAAATAGGTCACATTCACAGGTTCCAGGTGAGCACATAGGGAGGGGGGTACTATTCAACCCATTATAGCCCTCAGAGGGTTATGAAGAGTAGTAGTTACTCAGAGGGAGAAAGAACAGATGAGAAAGACATTTACAAGACTGAATCCATTCGAAATTGATTGCATTCTAAATGGCAGTAAATGCTATGTACTATGACTTTACAAAGCCCAGGCAGTGCTTTGGTGGGGAGCACAAAACAAGAACCTTCCCATGGCAGCAGTTCTGGGTCTCAAGTGTGAAGGAGCATTATTATGGAGCTGGGGCCAGGGCGTTTCATCCCCTGGAAACAGAACTTCTGTCACAGCTGGAGAAGCCACCCCTCACCAGTCTTCAGTAAATAATTCTTGGCCTCTAAGAGAACTACCTCCAACTCTTGGCAGCCTGAAATCAAGAATCTGTTGAATAATGACTACAAGGCAGTGGGAATTACATGATCAACCACACTTAAAGTAAAGGAAGGGAGATGTGTGGTACAGGCAAATCACAAAATCTCTCTGAATCTTGGATTTCCCATTATCAGAATTTAACTAACATCATAAGGCATCATTTACTAAGACACGATTGAGACAGACAAGGGTACTTCAAAAAGTTCATGGAAAGATTCCTATAATCTTTTAATTGTTTTTCAAAAAGTTGTGGAAAGATCTGTATTATTTTTTAATTCTATTTTTACACAAACTTTTTGAAGTACTCTCATACAAATGTTCAATGCAAGAGAATGAAGAGACTGGGAAAACCTTTCCAGAGTTGAGATTCCCCTTGGGCTTTGACAAATGGATAGAATTCTTTGGGAAAGGAAGAATTAGGGACCAGAACACATATTTCATATTAATGAGATAGTGTCTGGCTAATCAAGTGTTAGCTCAGTCGTGAATGAGGTGAGCCAGGTAGGATTGTGGAAGGTGCTAAGGAATCATCAGATCTTTCTTCTCCTATTCACTGGGTTGTTAGCAAAGCGATAAAGCAAAAGAACTAGTATCTACATCAGTCAGCACATCAGTTTTGACATGGATCAACATCTTCTCACTCAATCTAGAAAGTATGGGAGTGAAACAATCGTTATTTGCAAACCATGGGGGAGCCTGAAGGATATAACATTTCAAGAGAACATGGATCGAGCAAAGGTGCATACAAAGGACAGCCACAGAATGCCATTTTCAAGTAGGAGACAATGATAAAAAACATAGAATGATAGAATGTTAAGAGTTCATTGATAACTCACCTCCTGAGTTTTATATCGGAAAACAATGTGCTACCATGTTTGTATTTCTAGGTTGTAAAATAAAATAGACAGTAAAAGGTGATACCCTCTGAACAAGGACAGCAACAAGAGAGACCATTAAGAGAAATTAGCACTTTCCCAAATATTCTTGTATGTGTATATATGTGCCTAGCTATACATCACAATAATTTAATAATCACAAAATTATGTGGCAGTATATTAAATGATTTCTTGAACAAAATTAAGATAAAATTGAAACAAAAATAAAATTTTACAAGTAACAATATTTGAAATTGTTATTGCTTCTAAAAAGACAACATCTGTGTGAAAATGAAGGAACTTGATGTTTGCCTTTTCAGTAGAATTTAAATTGGGCAGGATTTCACAGAAATACAGATTCAGTAACTTTTTCTGGGGATTAAAAGAAGAAAGGATTGGGAAAAGTGCCCTAGGCTTTGTTGTACGAAAGGAGATCTGGCTCCTTTTTAATTTTCCATTAAAGCCCTACTTTTCAATATAAAGCAGATGGAATCCTTATACAACTCCACGAAGAGCTATTTTTGGGTACCTCAAAGATGGAAGGTAGCTCTGAAGAAAATCAAAGTGCTTGAATTCATCGTATAAAATCCCACCAGCACATTCAAAAAGCACAGGTACTTAGAAATCTTTAAAATACAAATGGAGAGGTCTTCCTGCGATGGATTCATGATGCCTGGCCTCCCCCAGTCTGCGGCTCCCTCTGACTCTGTCTGATTGATGGTTTCCACCACTTCTCCGCCTGCTCCCAGCACTGTAGTTGGGACTCCCTCTTCTTGTTTCATTCCTTGCCTTCCAGAAACTGCTTCCTGAAGGTTCCATTCTCACTGCTGTTCTCAGACACGGAAAAGATTTCAGTGTTCAACTCTGCCTGCCCCATGCCTACTGAATCAGAATGAGTTCCTGGGAATATACATTCTATGAGATCTTTGGTTTGTTCATGCACCTGCCACCCTAAAACTCTTTCCTTATCATGAGATAAGTTCTGGTTCAATATATTCTGTTTGTCATTCTGATGCTTATTGTGCATGGACTGTGAGGTACTGGATAGGGAGCTGCTGGGCACCATCTCTTTCCTGCCAGTTGACAATCTTGCCCTAAAACTCTTTCCTTATCATGAGATAAGTTCTGGTTCAATATATTCTGTTTGTCATTCTGATGCTTATTGTGCATGTACTGTGAGGTACTGGATAGGGAGCTGCTGGGCACCATCTCTTTCCTGCCAGTTGACAATCTTGTTTGAGAGATGAAACAAATTTAGTGTGAAAGAGTACAGACTGCTGGGTTTACATCTCAGCTCTGTCGCTTACTAGCTGTGGGACCCTGAGTAAGTCACTTAAGCTCTGTGCCTTGGTTTTCTCATCTTTTAAATGAAAATAATACAAGTAATGAGAGCATCTCATGGAACAGTGGTAGGTGTTGTGTTGGCACACCAACCACAAATAAGACAGAGTACCTGACTTCCAAAGAGCTTACAAGTCAGGGAAAAAGGCCAGCACCTACTCCACTCTTCCACCCAACTGACTCACTCTGCTTTACAAGACAGGCTGTGATGAGAGTGATGACAAGGGGTAACCAAGTGGTATGGGAGCCCAGAGGTAGGACTGAAGGGAGGGCTTCCCAAGAGGTCAGTCTTGTGTGGAGTTATCAGAAGAAGTGAGGTTTCCACAATGGGGTGAAGATGCCTTTGTGTCCCCTGACACATGACACATAAGTAACTGCAAAGCAAAGGCAAGGAGGCAGGGGATGAGGAGCCACAGCTCTGGAGCAAAAGCAGGAGTGAATTTAGGAGCCACACAGACCTGGCTTCACTAGTTACTAGCTACGTGCAATGGGCAAGTTACTTTACTTCTCTGAGTCTCAGTCTCCCCATTTGACTAATGGAGATGATATCTGCCTCATAGAGTTGCTATGATCAAACAAATTACTGTATGTAAAGCACTTAACACAGGCCTCCTAGGTTCAATAAAATGGTAGGTGTCATCATATCTATGACTTTTCAGGGAGGGGAGAGGAGCTGTGGTATGCTGTGTGCTTTTCTGTACTATCATGGAGAGGGGAATCCAAGGCCAGAAACGAGGAGCCCTCAGAAAAAGCTTCTGAACAGAAATAAGCAATAGGCTAAGACTTTCCCATACTGTATTTTTTTTCCTCCCCAAAACATAGTTAATAGGTGCTCAATACATATTTGCCCAAACCAACCAGGTGCTGCTCGAGGCCTCAGGTTTATGAGAGCAGAGCATGTGACGATCTCTGCTTCCCAAGAATACCCAAGAAGAAGACTTAAGTTGGGCTTCACGTCCAGAGTGAGGTACAAAGCAGGCCATTCTGGAAGGAGGCTGAGATGGACGGGAAAGCGCACTCGTCCAAATATTACGACTCTGAGTCTTACAAACATTGTTAAAGTTTCATGATTCAGTAAGCATTATCTTCTCTTCCCATGTTTTTATTAGACCATAAATCCAGGTCAATTTATATCTTTCTAGGATTACTGCATTCTAATCAAGTCCAAAGTGTCATTATTCCTAAGCTGTCTATACTGCATGTCACCCAAGTCCATTTGGATAATACTGTTCAACCTATTTGTGTATTTTAGTAGCTAAAAATTAGATTTGCTCAACTAGGAACACTCAAAAATATGATCGTATTCCTCTAAATAACCCAAATCATTCTTTCTTTGTAGGAACCCAGCACATGAAAGCCATAACCCATGTTTTTCTTTTTTTCCCCTTACTTTCGTTCACTCTGCTGTTGGAAAGTTATGACATTCTGAAGTCAAACTCAAGATTTACACTGTAAATATGTTAAAATTCTGGTTATCTGACTAAAACAATGAAACCCTTTTATAGGGCTAACCAGAGTGCTTTCATGTTGTCTATTCTCAAGAATAAAGAAGGTTCTGCCTTTCTTAAGAAGACTTGCTAAAAATGATGTTTTCAATCATACAAACGAATTTCATACCTTTTCTAACAATTTTTGATCCAGAACTGACAATCACCCAAATCTGTTTCTATAATATTCAAAATTTCCTTATATGCACAGAATATATTTTCATCCTCCCTTCCCTAAACGATATATAGGTTTATACACGTGTCTACATGTGCATATTTATATACACACACATTAACAGAACGGCAGCCAATACTTACACAGCTTTTCCTATGTGTGGGGTACTGTTCTGAGAGCTTTACATTTATTAACTCATTCAATCCTCACAGCAACCTCTGAGACAGGAACTACTATCCCCATTTTAAAGATGAAGAAAGCAAGGCACAGAGAGATTAGGCAACTTGGCCCAGCTCGCACAGCTGGAAGGGTCAAACCTGGACTCTACCCTGATCTCATGCTCTTAACAACACAACTCACCTGGGTGGAAGGACTCAAAACCTGGTGACTTTGTCACTTTGGACAAGTCAACCTCTCTGGACCTCATTTTTCTTCATAAGTAAAATGACGTGTTGGACTATGTGATCTCTAAAATCCTGTGCTCTTGAAAACTCTACAGTAGAGTCCTTCATGCTTGTATGTTCTGCAGGTTTTGACACATGTTTTTACCCTGGTCTGGGGAGCAGCAGCTTTTTAGACTTCTGATGATGCTCTCACCAGGTTCAGACATCTTTGGTTCTAAATCCAACTTCACTTTTTATTCCTTATCTTGCTTAACTCTGAGGCACTGGCTGGCTACTAACTCACCACAGGCCTGTCCAGTGCTCTGTCTGCACCTCTCCCATTCACGGCCTGGGCTCCTCCTCCTCTGCTCCCAGTTCACTCCCATCCTGTCTGCTCTTTCTACTCTATACTCTCTCCCTGGCTGACCTTATTACCTCCATCCATGGCTTCATACATTTTTGTGATTTGCTGCTAACAAATTTAACTTGAATCCTAGTCCTCTTCCCTCACTCAGACCCATCTATCCACCTGCCTACGAGACACCTCCACCTAGAAATACAAAGTGTCCATGATGGAGTTACCATCTCACACGCTGCCCCTGCTTTTCTTACAGTACCACCTGTCGCCATATCTCTACCTAATCTCCCAGAGACCCCTCTTCTCTGCCCACCCCCATATCCTGTCTCACCCTCTCTCATCACCACCTCCACTCCTTCCATTCAGATCCTCATCTATCACTCATCTGAGCTTCTATAACTATCCTTCCTGCATGGTCTTGCCAACATCTGGCCAAAGGCACACACTCTGGCCAGATGATCTTTATAAAATACAAATCATATCAAAGCCACATCTCTTACAACTCTTAAATGGCACTCAGCATAAAGCACTTAGCAGTATCTTCTCAACTTCTCCTCCAGCCCTCTCTTCTCCCTTTGTCCATCTCCCCACCAGCCCCACAGGCCCTGAACTAATATTGCAGTTTCCCAAAAGGTCAGTGCATTTGCACTCTGGGCTGTTCTGCCTGGGACAATGGCCTTCCCACAACACTCAACCAGCCACCTCCTGCTCCTCCTGTTATAGAACCTCCTGCTCCAGCCTTCTCTGCCTGGCCACCCCTCTTTTCCGCCTCCTTGCCACATGTGTGCCCTTTTGCATGCTCTCTAGAATCCTTTGTGGACCCTCAGAACCACAGCATTTACAATAGTGGTCAGAGACTTCCTCATTTCTCTGATGAGCTAGCAGATATGTTCCTTGGGGTAGGATCACACCTCTTTTGCCCCAGAAGCATCTAGTCCAATGTCTGGCAAATAAACATGTAGACAATTCACAAACTCATACAGACCGATCTGTGGGCCATAGAGAACCCGGTTTAAAATAAAGAATTGCAAAGAGTAAAACTGTTTCCAGTATCAACAGAGTTTGCTTTCCCATTTTTAAACTTAATTTTATTTTTTATTTTGCAGATGAGTAATAGATGAGGGTCAGAATGGAAGGAACAGAGGTAGGGATGGATATTTTATTTTTTTTGGATATAAAGTTTTATTTCCCATCCATGAGAAGTATCAATTTCCAAAGCATTTTAGCCACCCCCTCCTTATGACACATTTTAATTAATATCATCATTATTTCCATAAGTAGCATTTCAAATACTTCCTAGTGGATAAAGGAACCAAACTAACTGGGCCTGAATACGGACTCTACCACTTAGCAGCTATATGATCTTGGATTAGTTACATAACAAGTTACTTAAACTTGCTTCAATTTCCTACCTGTAAAATGGGGATTATAAGTGTAACCACTTCACATCATTGTTATTAAGATTAAAGCTTACACAGTGCTTGGCATACAGTACATGCTCAATAACTGTTAGCTATTATTTATTATTTTTATCTCCTCTAAGCAGACTGTGAGATCTTATAGAGGAAGGACAGCAGCAGTATTCATTTCCATGATCCCATCTCCCTAGTGCCTTGCACAAAATAACACACTAGGCTAATGTTTGTGGAACAGATGAACATAACAAAGTATTCACAGCAAAAAGAAATGTGCATTATTAATTATAATTGTTGGTATGGACAGGACTGGTCCAATACTTCAGAGGCCTGAGGAGAACAGGGACTATCCAGAACACTAGCAGTGCCCTCTGCTCCTGGAGATCTAGAAGCTCACTTAGCCTTCAGGTAATATGCAGGATTCACAGACACCAAGAGTCAGGGCAGTGGCTGATAGAGGGGACCCCAGTGGGAATGAGAACGGGGTAGGCTAAGCCTCCTGCCTTTCCATTAAGAAGCTGCTTGGCCTGGGGGCAAGGAGTTTCACCTCTTAGAGTCTGCTCAATTTCCTCTTCTGATTAAGAGAAGATAGGATTGTTATTTCTAAGGACCCTCTAGCCACTTTGGGAGTCTATAGAATCACCAGATTAAAAAAAAAACTAAGCTAAGAAAGGTGCGTCTGGAATAAAAGAACCACATAAAGTCAATACGGGAAGCATCAGATAACTGTATTATAAGGGATGATTGAGTGGGAAATGGCTCCTTGAAACATGAAAAAAGCAAGGTTTTCGAAACATACTTAAGATGAAAAGATCGGAACTTAAAAAATCAAAAGAATAAAAGCAATAATGGGCTTTGGTTTCCACTTAATTTAATTCCCATCACCCTATAAGCTTCTTGAGGACAGTGAATGGGCCTTGTTAAGTGGCAGTGTTTGGCAAAGGTGTTCACCAAAAATACATTTCTTCTTGCCCTTTTTTCTGGGTACATGGCTAAAGTACATTTCCCAGGCTCACTTGCAATTAAATGAGGCCATACGACTAGCTCTCAGGTAAAGAATGTGAGTGGAAGTGACAGGTGTCATTTCCAGGCCAAGGCATTTTAAAAGTGGGTACACCCCGTCCCTTCTGTCAGCTGAAACAGGCTACAATGGAAAGCCATGGGATGATTGAGCTACAGGACAGGGGTGTGGGACTCAGAATTTCTGCATGGAGGAAAGGTACCCACTGACCCGAAACACCCATTTTGGACTACTACCTGAGCAAGAATAAATGTCTATTGCTTTTGAGCCATTATGTTTTCATACCTATTTGTTATAGTTACTAACATTATCCTAATTATTATTGGTGTTGAGCACGTATATGAACCTAACTTACATTTGTTGTTTGTTACATGAAACACTGGATATCTGCTAAGGCAAAACTTGATAGGAAGTAAGATAAGAGCAGGTTCCTTATTGCAGTGTGCTGACCAACTAATGGTGGAAACAGGCACATGCCAAACACAATGACTGCTGCTGAAGTTTGAAAACAAAATTGTAGCATGGTGATTTACTTGGAAGGGAGAAGATGGAGAAGGCTTCACAGAGGAGATGACATTTGAGCTGGGCCCCAAAGGTTAGACAGGACTTCAAGCAAGTCAGATGGGGTTGAAGATTCTAGAACCAGGAGAAAGCGTGTACATTTGTTCACATTCAACCTCATCATTAAGTCTCTCTAACTCGCTCAACAGAGTACAGTGACTTTCCTGGGTCTGGCATCAAATAACCAATCCTTTGTTTTTACATTATACTCATTAACCCTATGGCTTTTGGTAATGTAAAAAGTTCCATGATAGATGTCCTTAGAAAGTGCAGAATTAAATGTTTAATGAATCATAACAACTATTTTCTAATAAAATTCTTGAAGAATAAACTTGAGACAGTTCTGTTACTTATAGACAACGAGCTATGCTCTTAAGAATCCTCGAGTCCAACCTAAGTTTTGACATTATCGATTAAGCATGTAACGGTCACGGGCTTACAAAATGGAACATTAAGCACCCAGATGTACATTAACATTTCCTCTTTAAGAGGAACATCAGATGGCTTAGAGTTCAGTCAAAAGATTTTCTACATCCCCAGTTCATAGCTACGTCGCTCCAAAGCTTCAGATAGTTAAACCACTTCCTCCAAAAGTCTGTGAGTCCCTTCACCTGAAAGCATGGTACCCATGGGGTAGGGACTGGGGAGGAAAATAGCGCAGCTGGTGAAAAGTGTTGTAGTTGGTCCAGTGGTGAGGGGAAGAACATAGCTGTCTGAAGGCTACCTTCAGGCTGGCAAGAGACAGTCTCCAGTGGTCTTCCAAATGTTGATTCAGTGCTGTTTTATTGATGTCCCCAGGTACTCATTTAAATAAAAGGGTAAAACATGGCAAGATAGATAAGATTTCATTTCAAGACTTCAGCACAGTGGTCTTAGACTTGAGACAAGAAGCAAGTCAGGCTGCCTCACTCTTACCGGACATCAATTTAATTCTGATGCAGAAACCAAATTCTTCTGATCCTACACCAATTTATACTACCCTTGCTCTTAGCACCTCTCCCCAAAAGTGGGGGGAGTGGGGGGAGCAGAATAAGAGAATAGGTAGCTACCTTAAAAGTAAAGTAACTCTTAAGACTGCTGGAGTAACCGTCCGCTTAAATCTAAGAAACACTGCAGCTGCCAGTCAACACTACCGGTCTGTGAACAGAGCAAAATGCCGGCACCTGCCACCCGGGATCTGGGGGGCCTTTTATTTTTTTGGTAAATGTGGCAGGAAAGACTCAGAGAGAATATCAACTGCTTCATCGGAAAGAAAGAGAAGCCCCAGGGAAGAGAAAGCAGCAGCATCGTGTCTATCCTTGGGTACTTTGTGTGTCTCCTCTCTATGCACTGAAAGGGCTCTTTGTGTCACACATACACACACACACACACACACCCGGCGACACTGTGTGATTTACTGGGGGAAGGAGGGGCAAGAAGGGTGATTTTATTATCCTTCTTCCCAGTGAGTCCCAGCAAATCTCCGCCTGGCCCAAGCTCGGTGGCCTCTTTCTGGCCCAGTCCCCTCCGCCTGCGGCCGCAGAGATAAGAAAGGGGAGGAGACCAAACAAAAACAGCCTCCGGTCCAGGGAAGTAGAGAGGAAATCCAGCGAGTGAGCGGGGAAGGAAGGAGAAAGGAGCGTGAGGGAGCAGAGGGGTGGGGGACAGAGGAAGAAAAGGGAAGGCTCCAGCACAGGGGAAAGGGGAAGGGTGGGTGGGTGGTGGCACAGGAAGAGTGAAGGGGGGGATGGGGGAAGTGCAAGGGAGGTGCCAGAAATAGGCAGGAGGATGCGACTGGGAAGGCGACGGCCGCCGAGGGAGGAGGCTGAGAGGTGGAGGAGTGGGGCAGAGGTTGGGTGGGGAGGCAAGCAGCACGGGGCATCAATTATTAAGTGATTACATCATCCCTGATATTAAAACAACACACACAGCCCCAGTCCCCGCGGGGGGCCCCGAAAGGAGGGCGGGGGCGGAGTCTGGGCCAGCCTCGCTCTCAAGCCAATTCCTATTCTCACCCGGCGCCCGATCTCGGGAGAGGAAAGGGGCCCTCCATCCCCGCGCTACCTCGGGGACGCACTCCGCAGAGGCATCCCCTGGCGCGGCCGACTCCTCGGCAGCCCCGCCGGGCGCCCCGGAGGCGGCGGCGGCCAAGTGACTGCAGCGCGGGGCCCCGCGGCTTCTAAACTATGGATTATCTCAAACAGATTTTTTTCTTCTGTGGATCTCTGAGTTATGTTTTTAATCAGAATTTTTTACCTTTCTACCTCTCCTCTATGCTCCCAGATCCCAACCAGTTGGGGCTTCAGACAAGGGTTTTAATTTCTTTGAGATTCAGTTGCCAAAAGTCATTAATGGGGGAAATTATTTCTCTCCTTCACAAGGAAATTGAGAGGATTCCTGAATTATTTCTTTAAATTTCTTTGCTGTCTTCAGAGACAGGTAATACGATTACAAAACCTCAGTCTTCATCCCGCTTCCACTCCTGTTAAGCTGCAACAATGTTGCTTTTTCCTCTTCATTCTGATCATCTAGAATGGTGGGCTTACAAAGATGGAAAATGAAGGTACAGAAATTCCAAATGAATTCATCCCAAGGCAACACGTGGTCAGACCTAGACAATAAGTCCCTGAATTTTTTCCATCAAGGTTTCCTCGCAAGGAATATTTGTGATCCTCAGAAACCCCAAGGTGCAAATGTCCAATCTCCAGCCTTGATTACTACTCCAGGGGAGGGAAAGAAGGAGGAAGAGCGGACCTCTCACTCTGCTGCGGAATGAGGAACACGTTTATTTACTTGCTCATTGCTCAGGCCCTGTGAGTTCGCCTGATCTTTTTCATAACCACTTTAGACCCTTTCTAAACCAAAAGTTTCCACCGTATCTCTTAAAGCTGGAGTTTCAGTATCATAAGTAAATATAATAAGGATTTCAATTAGATTTAAAGTTCTTTCCTGTAGTCCACTGGTTCTCAAGTTTCAGCATTATCAGAATCACCTGGAGAACTTATTTATAAATACACGTGTATCTCTATGTATGATTTTGTTAGTGGTTGTCATGGGGATTGCAATAGATATATGAGTACTTATTTATTTTTTGACAGCCTCCTTAGAATAAATATTTTACTATTTCAAGTGAAGTATATGAGGGTGCTTCAAAAAGTTCACGGAAATATTGTATTATCTTTCAATTCTACTTTTCCAAGAACTTTTTATCTTTTTCGTGACCGGTAAGGGGATCGCAACCCTTGGCCTGGTGTCGCCCACACCATGCTCAGCCAGTGAGCTACCGGCCATCCCTATATAGAATCCAAACCTGCAGCCTCGGCTGAGGGCCCGAGTGAGCCACAGGTTCGGCCCTTATCCTGGCTTTCTTATGTTGTATTTGAATTTGTTATTCTCTTGCTTTTAAAGTAACTTTTTTTGTTATTTTTAATTTTATTAGTTAAAATATTTTCTTGTCTTCTTATTACATTTTAGTTTTAATCTTCTTTTAAATGGCAACTCAGTAGCAATATACGTGGCAAGAGTTAAAACTTTTTTTTTTTTTTTTCCTTTTTTTGTCTTTTTTCATGTCCGGCAACGGATCGCAACCCTCAGTGTCGTGCCCGTACCGGACCGGGACCGGCAACGGGATCGCAACCCTCAGTGTTGCGCCCGCACCTCGCTCAGCCAGTGAGCGGCTGGTCTGTATGTGGGATCTGGACCCTCGGCGGGAGCGCCGCCACGCTCCCAAGTGGCGCACTGTAGCAGTGCGCCACCGGGCCGGCCCAAGAGTTAAAACTCTTGATATACAGTTCTCACAAGTCAACAAGAAAATAGACACTCCAGGAGAGAAATATGTGCGAAGGAGATGCATCCCAAAATGGCCAGAGAACTTGAGAGGAAGTTCAGCTTCACTTGTAACCAAAGCAATGCAAAGATAATAGTTTGTTTCAACTACCTAGTTGGCCAAAGACATAGATACCCACATCCTACTAGTTGAAGTGTCAATTGGCACAACATTTCTGGAGGGCAATTTAATAGCATTTGTGAAAAGCCTTTTAAAAAGTGTATACCTTTTGCCCAGCAATTCTACTTCTAGGAAAGAATGGAACAAATTTGCAAAGATATACCTATGATGGGAATAATTGAAACATTGTTTACAATACTGAAATATTGGGAAAAGTCCATTAATAAGAGATTTGGTGTATAAATTATGTTATATCTATTGTAGAATACTATACAGCCATAAAAGTGATGATGATGTCATTTATTTATTTATGTGAAAATGTTTTCAACATAAATTTTTAGGAGAAAAAAGTGAACAGTGAATTAGTACTGTGCGTATGTGTTTGTGTGTTTATACATATATTTCTATTATTTTAAAATGTATCCGTATGTGTAAATTTTCATAGAAAGAAAAATATGAAAGTATATACATAAAAATTATAACAGTAATTTTCTCCTAGTTATCATATTATAGGTCATCTTTATATTGTTTTTTAACTTTTCTTAATTTTCTCAACTTATTGCATTGGGACCTTATTATGTTATTAGAAGAAACAATAAAAACTAATTTTAAACTTGTTCCTTTCTTTAATACTTTAATTTTCCCTTTTCTCCTCCTCCTCTTCTCTGCTTTTTTCCCTCCAGTTTGAAGGAGCATTGCCTCAGGATGGTATCCAGGAGCCGAGAGCAGGACCAGAGGGACACCTCTACTCCCATCCACCCACAGCCACCCTTCTCGCTTCTGGTGGATCTCCTGGGACTTGCAAGAATGATTCTCAGAAAACTACGCTTTGAAAGTGGGAGACGACTGGGAAGCTGTCCCCAGGGCTAACCTCCTCTGCACTTGGCATACCTGGATTACTGTTCAACTCTTGCTTCTGACACTTCATATCATCAAGTCCTTATAGAAAGAGCTACATATTTTTAAATTCATGATCTTCAGAGTATAGCCAATAGATTTAGGGCATTTTGGGTCCAGCTTGCTGCGAGTCATTAGGAGATGGTCCTGGAAGAATCTCATGTGAGAAGGACACTCTACACAATACCCCAGCCTGAGCTCAGGAAGGGGGCTAGGTGGTATTAAACCTGCCTTTGGATGAGGCTTGGCCACACCTCCAAAGCTGGGATTCTGTCACTACTGTTCTATCACCTCTCTCTTGTTAAATTTTGTCCACACTGGATAGTCGCACCTCCTGGCAGAGCACAGCAGAGCCCTCCTGGTGTGTGGCTCTTCAGCTCCCTTCCCTCTTAAAAAGATGAGAGTGAGCTAACTAGTCAGGAGTTGTTATGAACATGGTTTTAAAGCCCAGATGCACTAGACCTCTGCTGGATCCTCTCAATGTGTCAGGATCATAATGGGCAAGCTGGGCCTGTCAGGAAGGGAGACCTGTATCCCAACCAGACCACAGGGGGGTGGAAAGGATGATGCTGACTGAGGATGGTTGTCTTTGATTCTTTGCCCAACTCCCCAAGGGTAACCTGGATTATTATCTGGTGAGGTTCAAGTGTCTAGGAACAGGATTTAGCCTTGAGGGTCTAGATGGAAACACTTCTAATTTCATAGTTATCTTCTGACAGACCTCCTGCAGGGACATTGTAGGAACCTAACAAGGGAGGCTCTTCTGTCATAAGGCAGCCCATCCCTTTCATTTACATCGTAACTATCTGTACCTCCCACTCTCGATTCTTCACTCTTCTCTATTTCTGGGCTAACTCTATGCAGTGATGGTGCTTGAGATTCTCTTCTGTGGCTGAGCCACTAGAAAATCCCACTCTGGTACAATAACTGGATAAGAAGCCTTCAGACCACCCTCTTTGTGGGGACAAGTGGTTAGGCATGATCTTCTTTGGCTAAGCTGAGCCTAACTTGCTACCCCTGGAAGACACTCAAGAGCCATACCGTGAAGCCAGCAGGTGCATTAAAAAAAAAATGCCTTTGATGATCTAGATGTTTTTCTGGTCATAGCCTCTTGTAGTGCTAGAGAAAATAAGGTAATGTCTCAGCTTTTTAATTAGTTTAATGATCTACAACTTTATGAAACATGGATTTCATAACATTTATGTTGGCACTTTCAAGAATTCAAATATTCTGTCAGGTCATCAAAGGAAAAACTGAACATAAGGAAACAAAAGTTATTGTATCAGTCAAAATTCTTGATTATAAAAATTAAAAACTTAGTATGTCTAATTTAAGTAGAAAAGGAATTTATTAGAAGGATATTGGATGACTCATAGAATCAACAAGAAACCATGAGAATGAGGCCTAGAGAATTAGCAGGAACCAGGAACAACCACCCAGAGGCACATCTGAGAACTGGTTAGAACACTTGCTGGGGCCCTTGCACTGCCAGAGACTTCTGTCACTGCTGAGGGACAATGCCATGAGATGTGCATTCTAAGCTATGTCTTCATCCTTGTCTCACTGGCTGAAGATTTGAATTCCTGGGTGGCAGCATCCAATGGGCTGGTCATATGCTAGCTGTCAGCAGGGTGGAAGGGAGTTGGGGGGCAGGAGGCAGAGGGGGTCTTGCCCCCACCCATGTCAGATAATAGGACTCTCCCCAAATAGGAAGGGAGATGGGATGCTGGGCCAGAATTTTAAAAAATGACAAATGCACACTTCAATTTTTCACCCAAATCTCTGTGAACATTAGTTTAGATTGAGTGTTTCTACCTATTTAAGAGGACTTTCTTCCTTTCCAGTTATGATTCTGTGTAAGAGAATAGGCTAGGTCCCACACTTCCATTCCCTTAGCAATGCACACAATATCTGTTTGAACAGAACATCTAACTTGAATGTTCTTTTAACTTTAATTTATTCTACATTTGCCAAGGGAGAGTTACTTGCCTTGAAGAGTGAATGCTAGGATTTATGACAGGTCTTATAGGAATATGAAACTTCTGAGAAATGGGAAGATTGATGGAATTTTTACCCTTCCTCCTGTCCTGAGAGTCAGCATAAGATGTTGCTTTGTGTTGCTTTGCCCCCCACGGATTTGTCACCCCACTTCCCCTGAGTGATGGAGATGCAAAGGATTACTCAAAGCCCATCTCCTCTGAGCAGTGAGAAGCCCCGAAGTGGTTAACTTCCCTGGGACCCTCCAGCAAGAGGCAACCCTTCCTCAGGAAATTAATGCCGAATTTGGGTTCTCTTCCTGCATTTATTTTCCAGACCCGGAAGTTATAGGAAGAGACATCGGTGGGGTTATAGTTTAACAATATAGGCTGGTAACTTTCAGTGAAACAAGCCAGATGACATTCCAGTAAGGCAATTAACAAAAGCTTGATCTTAGCAAACATTCCTTCTCCCTGTACAGTTTTCCAGTAACTTAGATATCAATCAGTAAATAATCTGTCTTTGAGCCAGCAACCTTGCTGTGCCATAATTCTTATCTTGCAATACAGTTTTCCAGTAACTTAGATATTAATCAGTAAATAATCTGTCTTTGAGCCAGCAACCTTGCTGTGCCATAATTCTTATCTTGCAACAGAGACTTACAGCCTGAGGAAAATTTCCAGTCCTCTGCAAGGTCAATATTTGAAACTGCAAGGCTTTGGAAAACCAGGCCCTGTGAGGTACATTTGCTTTATGGTATATTCCACAATAAGAGGTCTTTCAGTCTTAGCCTCTTACTGTTTATTATCCTTGTTCATGTAGGAGACACTCTCATAGTGGCTGCCCAGCTCACAATGATACCCCTTTTCTGGGAATAGCTCCCAGTATCCAGGAGTGGGCTCCTGGAGGCCATGTCTGTATGAAGCAACCCTGCAGCACCCCAGCCTAGCTACAGCCAAATGATCAGTGGTAGACACTTATCCCAGAGTGAGCCAAGTGTTATTTACTGAAAATTTGAAAATTGGATCAGAGATATACAGACTGGGGTGGATCAATCAGGAAAACCCAACTGCTGTAACAAACAATCCCCAAATCTCAGTGGCTTTACATAACAGATTTACTTCTCTCTCAAATCACAATTCGGTTGGGTTTTGGTGGGTAGCTGTTTATGAAGGGATTCAGGAACCAGGCTCCCTTCAACCAAGGTTTCACTGGATTCTCTTCATACAACTGGGAGACAATGAAAGAGAGAGAATCACATGGCAGGTTTTAGGGGTCAGGCCTCCAAGTGACATAGGTCATTTTTAATTATATTCTATTGGCCAGAAGTAGTCACACTGGCACACCTATATGCAAGGGAGCTGGGAAATTTAGTCTAGTGGGTTCCCAGGAAGAACAGGAAGTAGCTTTGGTGAGTAGATAGCCAGAGTGCCACACTGGGAGATGGTAAAGCTGAGCAGTGCTCTGGGGAGATGATAGATACATATTTCACATAAATGCAAAACACACTTTACATTTCACATAGACATAAAGTATTAAAATTTAAGATGATTTTAAAATTTCGAAGTAATATCAGTTATCCTCCTGTAAATTTCATTTTGAGTATTGTTTTACTAAATTGGCTAATATTTTGTTTTGTTTTATAACCTAGCAGTCCTTATCAAGAAAGACACTATGAGGGTGAGAAATGTCTTTGCCAGGGTATCTCTCAGTTGGCATCTGTACTAGTCCATTTTGTGTTGCTATAACAGAAATACCTGAGACCGGGTAATTTATAAAGAACAGAGGTTTATCTGGCTTACGAGTCTGGGACGGCTGCATCTGGCATTGGCCTCAGGCTGCTTCTACTCATGGCAGAAAGTGGCAGGCAGCTGGCGGGTACAAGCAGATCACATGGCAAGAGGAAGCAAGAGAGAGAGAGGAAGTGCCAGGGTCTTTTTAAACAACCAGCTCTCGCGGGAACTAATAGAGTGAGAACTCAGTCATTAATCCTCCCACCCACAGGGAGAGTGTGAATCCATTCATGAGGGATCTGTCTCTATGACTCAATCAGTTTCCAACACTGCCACATTGGGGATCAAATTTCCACATGAGTTTTGGGGGGACAACACATCCAAACTCCATCAGCATCCATGTACCATTAGCATACAAAGAGCAAACCTTCTTTCTTGAGGAATCCTAGATGTGATGTTTATTCCTCAGAAACATTGAAGTTTTATACCTCATGGGTATACTTTGAAAATCCCTTAGTCTACCTTACTTTTTGCCCACTCTCTATTTTCTCCAGATTAGTGAAAGAAGTTTCTGGGTCAGCTATACTAAAATGGAAGATGAGGGGGAAATGAATACTTTCTACCAGGTCCCCAAAGAATTGAGTCTATTTTAAGGCATAATCCATTGCAAATACCTCAGTTTATTTAACTAGTCACCTATTGATAGACACTTAAAACATTTCCAACCTTTCGTAGTTACAAAAATGCTGAAATTGTTTTCCTTGTACATATATCATTTTGTACATGTGCAAACATATTTGCTACCTTGAACATAAGAAGACATGCATTGGATAGATACTGGAATATCTTAGTGAGTCCAAGATGAGTTCACACAGATATATTTTGTGAAATATGTGTATGTGAAAATATATCTATGTGTGTACACACATGTACATGGGTCTGACTGTCAGAACTAATAATAGGAACAGAAATAGTTACCTGGGATGTGTGAATTTAGCAAGTGTGGGTACAGAAACTCAGATCCCTGTTACATATTAGATTTTTAATTTTTCTAGCTTACAAACCAAGGTCAACTACCCTAAACTTTGGAAGTTCCAGACCAATCTGAAAAAGCAATCCTTCTTCATATGATCCATGGAATCAAAAGTGCGATGGAGGGCTGGCCCGGTGGCGCACTGGATAGTGCGCCGCTTGGGAAGTGCGGCGGCGCTCCCGCCCGAGGGTTCGGATCCCACATACAGACCGGTTCCCGCTCACTGGCTGAGCGAGGTGCGGGAGCAACACCGAGGGTTGCAATCCCGTTGCCAGTCCCCGGTCCGGTACGGGGGCAACACTGAGGGTTGCGATCCGTTGCCGGACACGGAAAAAAGACAAAAGACAAAAAAAAAAAAAAAAAGTGCGATGGAAATACTGGTAAAACAGCCAGAGAAGATTTCAAATAGATTTAGATTATTGATGAGCTTACTGAAATTAAACTCACTTTAAACCAAGAGAATCGAGCATACTAAGAATGGTTTATTGAAAAATCAGAAGATATTTCATATTGAGATAAAACTAAAATTTATTCCAGTCTGCATTCAATTTATCATTTATTTTAAGGAACTGCCTTTGCTTAAGCTATATGTATCCCCCAAAATCTTTTTCTTTGTCTCTTTCTCTCCATAGAAAAAGAAACATTCTATTTCTATTAAAATCTGGAATTAGACAAGGACATTCCTTTCACCATTAATACTTAACATTGTTCTGAAAATTCTAGTAAGTGTATTAAGACAAGGGGAAGAAACCATATATATAAATAATGAAAAGGAGACAAAATTCTTATTATTTCCTGCTAATGTGATTCTCTTCCTGGAAAGACCAAAAGAATCAATTGAAACACTATTAAAACTAATAAATGAATTCAGCATAGGACCCAGTTGCCAAAGATCTTGTGGATGGGTTCTAAAAACAGTGAGTGAGGTGAAAGTTGGGCATGTCAAAATCACCCTTGAAAATTTTCCAAATTGTCCCTGAAGTACAGTATATATGGGGGGTTGTGTATGCCTCTAGATGCTGTGTCTGTGTAGGTGTGTAAATTATACAGTAATTTGCAGCATATAAGAGTTAGCAGAACTAATTTTTGCATGCCAAGACTTGTTTTAATATCTTGTTATATGCACACGTAATGTATCTCCTCCACAGACAAAAAAAATCAATAACTTTCTTATATATACAGTTAGAAATTACAATTTTTAAAAGTCCCATTTACAATAACACTAAAAATAAGGAGGAGTTATGTCTTGATTTGGGTTCCCTAGAAGCTGACGCTGAGACAAAAATGAGTATTAGAGTTATTTATTGAGGAGTGATCCCAGGAAACCCAGTCTGGGAATGAGGATGGGAGATGGGAAAAGGAGGAAAGTCGAGAGAGGGTGCATTATCAAGACAGTACTCTTGGGGCCAAATAGAGTGCCATCCCACTGGGTAACCTCTGGGAGATACTGTGAGTACATATCAGAGTCATTCCAACAGAAGGCAGAGGAAGCTGGATGTTTACAGTGGCACTAGGGTTCTCCATGGAAACAGAGCCTATAGGATATAGATATATGATAGTAATATATATATATATGTATATATGATAGTAATAAACCAGGTTTATTATAAGAAATTGGCTCATAAGATTACAGAGGCTGAGAAATCCCATGATCTGCTTTCTGCAAACTGGAGCCCTAGGAAAGCTGGTGGTACAGTTCTGATAACCAGAGGGTCAGTGGTTTACATCCCAGTTGAGGGCAGGAGAAAACTGATGTCTCAGTTCAAGCAGTCAGGCAGAGAGAGTAAATTTCCCCTTCCTCCAACTTTTTGTTTTATTCAGTCACTCAAGGGATTGGATGATGCTCATCTACACTGGGAAGGGCAGTCTGTGTTACTCAGTCCACTGATTCAAATGCTAATCTCATCTGGAAACACCCTCACAGACACACCAGAAATAATGTTTAATTTGGGCATCTCATGTCCCAGTCAAATTGGTGTGTGAAATTAACCATCACAACCACTCAACTCCCCATTGTCATTAGTTAAAGGGTATGGCATTTCTAGGGACATAAACTCCAGATTTCTAGCTCACCCTGCCAATAGGCTAAGTGTGCTCGGATAGCCAGAAAAGATCCCTCATAGAGATGCTGGGAAGCACAGTAAGCATTCCTGGCAAGTGGATGGGAATGCTGAAGGTATCTGATGAGTCAGGCACGGGCAGTGTCTACCATGTTAACCTTGAATCTATATGTAAAAGCCACACATTTTTACTGAGAATCATAAGTTATAAAGATTTAAATAGAGAGATGAACCATGTTCCTGGGAGGGAAGACTTAATAATGTTAAAATTTCAATTCTCCAAATTAAACTATAAACCAAATGCAATTCCAACTAAAATTCTTCTGGGGTATTTTTTTTTTAAGTTCATCTAGAAGGAAAAAAATGAGTGAGAATAGATAAAATATTTTGAAAACTTGGATGTACTCATACTACCCTTGAAAATTCTTTAAATAATAGGATGGTACTGGCCTTACCAGGTAACAAAATAGAGTGGTACTGGTGCAGGGATAGACAGATAAGTAAATAGCACATTTTAAAGATTGCAAGAACACGCCCAAATATTATAAGCATGTAACATATATATGGTATTTCAAGTAAGCCATAAATGAAAGGAATATTGAACAAATATTATTGGGATAAGTTAAATCTTACATTATGTCATATAGCAGAACAAATTCCACATGAATTTAAGATTGAAAAGTAAATAAATAAAAATATTAAAGTATCAGATAAGAAAATAAGGGTGAATATTTATGGACTCTTAGAATGGATAAGTCCAGTCTAAGCTTGACACCTGAGATAGAGAGAATCTTAGAGGAAAGAAATAATAGAATTGAGTACATAAAAGTGAAAACATTTATAAGCCAAAAGAACCATAAATGAAACAGAGTAAAAGACAGAAGAGAAAGCATTAGTGTACTGAATTGAAGTTTTTGAAAATCCACAAGAAAATGTTAAAACACCAATAAAAATTAAACTGGGCAAAGTATCCATTCATTCACTATTTAATAAATATTTCTCGACCTGTTACATGGAAGGCATTGTGCTGGGCACTGGGTATATGGTGATGAATAGAATAACATAGTCTCCATTCTCCTGGATCTTAGAGTCTGATAAGTGAGACGTAACAAATATATAAGAAATGTATACGTAATTACAAACTACATAAGTGGTATGAAGAAAACAAACAGTGGAGTAAGAGAATATGGAGGGAAAGTACTTTGAGAGAGTTAAGAGGGAGTGTAAGAGGAAATGGGAGCTCATTCCAGTAAGAAGGAACCACATGTGGAAAGGACCTGGAGTAGCAAGATGTTTAGTGATACAGGGAACAGAAAGGAGGCCCGTGTGGTAAGGGAGAGGGCAGGTAGAATGGTAAGGAATGAGGCTGAAAAGGTGAACAGGAGTCAAATCATGCAGAAATTTCTAGATCATGATAACTAGTTTGGAATTTATTTTATACATTATGGGAATTCAGTGAAAGGCTTTAAGCAGGAGAATAACATCGTCAAATTTTACATGAAAAATGTGCTGTGACTGCTAAATGGACGACAGCTTGAAGGATGCAAGAGTACACACAGGGGGTACACATAGGAAGTTGAGGTGGTGCTAGGCTGGGCTAGGTGATGTTGACCTGGACTGAGGTTTATAGAGGAGACGGAGGTGAGTAGAAGTGTCAAGATGTATTTTGGATTTGCTTATAGGTGGAAGAAGGAGAGAGAGCCCCCAAGAATGACCCTCGTGTTTCTGCTCTAAATAGCACTGAAAATGGTGGTATCACTTTCTAAGACAGAGAAGTCTGGGGGAAGATCAGGGGGAATCAATGTTTGTTTTAGAATATGTTAAATTTGAGATTCCTGAGACCCATCCAAGAAGAGATGTTACTATCAGTTGAGTGTATCAATTTGAAGCCCGGGGGAAATTTGGGGTTAGAAATATAAATGTGGGTATTAGTGTGTGTGGTCATTAAAGCCATCGGAAGTAAATGAGGTCATCTATAGAGAAGTCCCAGGACTGGGCCAAAAGGGGTCAGATAAAAGAGGGGACTAAGAAGGAACAGGTAGAGAGGCAAAAAGAAAAAGGAATATGTACTATCTTAGAAGGCAAGAGGAGAGTGTTTTAAGGAGGAAGTGTAAATGGTGTTAAACAGTACCAAAAGGTGTAGGGAAATGAGATCAGAAAAATGATCCCAGGATTTGGTGAAGTAGAGGTCGTTGGTGATGGGTGGGGAGTGGACTGAGAAGTCAATAAACAGTGACAAGGTGGAGACAGAGTATGTACATCTCTTCAAGAAGTTTGGTCCTGAAGGAGTGCTGAACAGGCACATCTCAAGACCAAAACACAAATGTCCATAAACGAATGAAAGAGCATTTCACCTCAATGGTAATTCATGAAAAGCAAGTTAAAATAGGAAAGGCAAATCTTTCTTAAGCGACCAGTTGGCAAAGTAGTGGATATGTTCAAAGATGGGGGGATGTTCTCTTCCACACACTACTATAAAGAGATTGTAAATTCATATAACATTTTAGGAACTTAGCTTTGTATTAACCATTTTGATTCAGCAATTTCATTCCTAAGAATACATCTGAGGAAATAATCATGGATGTGTGCAAAAATGTGGCTATATTTTTGTCACAGTGTCATGTATAATAGTAAAATGTTGGAAACAGCTGAAATGTCTAACAATTAGAGACCGGTTAAGTTATAAGACAAATGGGATTTTGTGTTCTCATGTAACAGGAAGTGTAGAGATAGGCAGTTGCTGGCACTGGTTGATTGTCTTCTCAGTGGTGTCGTCAAAGACACAGGATCTTTTATCCACCTGCTTTACCATCCACAGCATGTTGGCTTCTCAGCTAAGACTCATGCCCTCGTGGCTGCAATGTGGCTTCCACAGCCACAAGCTTCATGATATTCAAAGGCCAGAAATGGCAGAGGGTGGTGGTAGGGGAGGGTTGGCCCAGGGACAGCCAGGCAACGAGACCTTCTCCTTTACACAGTTCCAGCTTTTTAGCAGGAGCAGAGTCCCCCAGCTGAATTCCTCTTATACCTCATTAGAAAGAATGGGATCACATGATCATCTCTCCCTGGACCAGAGGCCAGAACTATCTTTCTTGATATCAAAGGCTCACTACTGATTATCTGAACAAAAGGGTGGACCTGTTGGGCAAGCAACTATAGTCTGCCAGAGTCGCCATCTCATGACACCTGAGCCAGAGCCCCCTCCCTGTCCCACAATACCATTCTGCTCCGATGCCTGGGCCCCAGTGCATCTGTCTCTGCTCCGTTATCCTGACTATTTTCGACAGCATTTCTGACAGGTATCCAGAAGACAGGATTGCTGAATCTCTACTCTAGACAAATCTACTCATCAATTAGTTTTAAAAAAAGAAACTGTTTTTTTCTTTATTGACCCCAGAGATTCAAACACCAAAAAAGCCAGTGAACCCTGAATGTTTGATGAGTGTTTTTGGTTTGCAACAAGCTATTAAAATTTCAATACAACTTGAAGTTTATTGAAACTTGTATATCGGTCATATACATCTGTAGAATGAATCTATCTTTGCAACCTTTAAAGAAAAAGCCAATAAATCCAGGTTATATATTAAAAGTCTTCATATGTTGCCAGAGCCCACACTGGAATAAAGAAAAAGTATACCACCTATTTTTCTTGAGATATCTTTAGGTTGATTTTTCTTATAGTACAATTTCTAGCGCTATGAATAGATTCCTTGTGAGTTCATAAAACAGAGAATAATTACTGAGGACACAGCTGTAGTCCAGTCAAGCTATAGATTTCAATATTTCTGAGAAAGTATAACCAAAACTTAAGACAGGTCAGGCAATACAACTAGAGAAAATATTTGATTTAAAAAATTACTAGAAAGCTCTTACTTTGTGCAATATTTGGCTACCTTAAAGGTACAGGGTACATGAAACTATTTTAGAAATAAGATAATTCAAATTACCTTAGCAAGTACTACGTCATATTTACTCCAACTAGCAGACTAACGAGGTTGAATCTTACAATTCTTGGTAGGGCCTTGTTAATAAGAAGCCATACATGAATTTAATTATTAATTCATTTGGAATTTCTCCTCTCCTTATCTACTATCCTACAGTGCCCAGTGTCTTAATTTTTTCCAGCACCATGGTCTTGGAGTCCTGCCTACATTTCTGGTAAATCTTTTAAGAGTCAGGATTGCTCCAGGATTTATTCTTTTGAAATCTATTAAGAGGGTTTCCTCTCCGCTCACCCCATGGTGTGTGTTCTTTCTTTCTTTGTGTTCCCATAGCTATTTCCACTGTGTCTTTCAAGTAGCACAATGCGGTGATGAGGAGAGGGAAACTGGCTGAGAATTTTGAAGATTGGAAAATTGGGTCAAGGCCAAGAAATATGAGCCTGTTTTCCTCCTTTGCTCATCTACTTGCTCAGGTCACTGAGGACTAGAAAGGCTGGAAAAGATACGAGGGCTATCTTTTGTCAACAGAAGCAAGCAAACGGGCCAGTCTGCATATTTGAAGCAGTCAGTATTACAACTATTCAAAATGATGAAAGGGAGCTCTCTCTGAGAGCAGATCTGTGAAAATCGGTGTGTGTGGCAACGGCGAATAATCCTGATGTATATTTTTTAAAGATTCTTTTTCTTATTATTTTAAGAAACTCTGGTCTTCCTCATTTACTTCCTAGTTCATAGTATTTTCTACCTCAGGTCTATCCTCCCTTGTCTGCACAAAAGAGGATTTTGGTTTTCTATGTAACTGGATACTCATTAAAGCTAAGCCGGCAGCAGGATGCTTTTCCCATCCAGGGAGGAGGGGCTCCAGCTGGGAAAGGACAGAGCTTCTAGAGAGAAGCCCCAGAGGGAGTCAGAGACGGACCACAGCAGGGGCTTAACTTTTCAAAGCTGCTCTTCCCTTTTGGAGGAGAAAGAGGAGGATCAGAGTTGAAGTTCCCTCACAGCACTTCTAAAACCTACTTAGGACTTTATTGCTACCGAACCAAGATGACAATATACAGCTGGTATGTCTATTTTAGTTAATTCAATTAGAAAAGAAAAAAAAATGCCTATCTAATTGAAGATTTAGAAACAAAAGCTCAGGACTGTCGCAACAAGGGCCGGGTGATCATCACCACCATCATCTTCCTTTCAAATGAAATGTAATCATATTTTTGCTCCACATGCTTAGGGAATTTCTGGCAAGATACCCAATTAGCTACTGTCAATGATTACCTCTGGGGAGTGGTCCTAGGGCAATGACAGGCTAGAGGGAATTTTATTTTTTGCTTAATACCCTCTGTTCTGTTAGAGCTTTCTATAACATCCACATATGATTTTTGTTTTAAAATACTAGTGATTCACCTTTTAAGCTATTGTGTAGTTATAATTTTTTAAATGAGTGACTTTACTACATAACATAAAGATAAAGAGGTAAGGAGTAAAAGAAATTCCTTTTTCTAGAATGTCCCCCTCCCCCATCCCAAGACGAAAACACCAGACCTGTCCATTCAGACAGAAAGACGGACAATTAGAATTTTAATACAGCACTACCAACATGGATGCATTTTATTGGATTTCTTCGTCTTCCTTCTTTTTCTGTTCCAGAGTTTCCTCATTTGCTTTTGATTAGTAGTATAGCCTTTCCACAACCAAGAGGAGCTTGGGCCTTGCTTTCCAGAATCCCATTGTTTCATGCAGTTCCTGATGCATTTCTCCTGAAGGACTGCATACACAGTTTCAATGGGATTTTTTCTTTCTGTTTAAATTTCTGCATGTAAATTGAAAACTAAAAAAGCACATGGGTTAGAATGAACAAAGGCTTGGAATAGATGCATCCCCTTCCATTTGGAGCCCTGAATACAAATCATGGCTTAGGAGAAGGGAAAGAAGGGGGAGGATAGATGGAATTAATGAGCATAATCTCATTTTACAATTAAATATAGGAAAAACTTAAATGAATATATGAATATTTTTCATAGGTAATGGAGGAACACCAGAAGTATTTTTTGATTTCTATAATTGAAGTACTTCTTAGAAAAAACATAAATCTATTTCTTTTGCAAAATCATATAATAACTTATGGGTTCATGAGGAGTTTCTCATTTAAAGGACCCTAATTGGGAATATTTTTATAAACCTCATTTCATTAATTATCTCCTTTCTTTTGTATTCCTTCAGTCTTTTTCCTTCTATTAGTTCTTCATTCTTATCAAACAGACTTATTTATTATATTTTCATCTTAAAACAAAGAAAAAAAAACCGACCCTTCCATGTCTCCTCCAGTTACTGCCCTTTCTCCTTCCCTTCACGGCTAAGATACTTCAAAAGAATGGTCTCCCCTAGGTCTTCAACCTCTTTGATATGAAATCCAATAAACACACCTTAGGTTTCATTTTACCTGACCCTCTAGTGTTCTCTGGCCCTGCTGGAATGCTTTCCTTCTTGAAACACTTCCCTCACTGATTTCCACGACTTCATTCTCTCCCAGGTTTCCTCCTAATTCTCCTCTTGTTCTCATTCTCCTTTGTGTGCTCCTCTGCTGATTCTCTGCTTCAAATGGTAGCATGTCCCAGGTTTGGACTTCAGTCTTCTCACTCCCTTTGGGATCACATTCAGCCATCAACTATTTCTTGAGCACCTACTGTAAATAAGGCAGGATCCCTGATCACTGGGCTTACAGTCTAATGGTAGTGACGTTTACATATGTGCTAATGCCTGCTGAGACTAGAAGCTCTCATTCCAGATTCACAGAGCCAATGCCTGCTGGACATTTCTACTTACATGTTTCACAGCCACCTCAAACTAAACGTGCTGAAAACAGAATTGTTCCTCTTGCCATGCCTACCCCAAATACTCTCCTTAGAGGTTGGTAACTCCATCTACTCAGTTACTCAACTCAGCAACTTGGGAGAATTTCCTGACTACTTCTTTAGCCTGTGCATTCAATTTGTCACCCAGGTAGTTGTGTTTTTGGGAACATGACTCGAATCTGTTCTCAATGCTCCCCATCCCCAACATGTCCACATTAATTCAGATCATGATTATTTCTTGCCTAAATGGTCTTCCTGCCTCTACACCTGCCTTCTTATTTCTTTTCCATATCCCAGAATATTTCTAAAATGCTAGTGTGATCATGTCACCTGTTGTTACTGGACAATATCCAAACTCCTTAGCATGACATACTGTATTAGTCCATTTCTGTTGCTTATAATGAAATACCTGGAACTGGATAATTTGTAAGAAAGTAAAATTGATTGCTTACAGTTTCAGAGACTGGGAAGTCTAAAGTCCAGGGAACACATCTGGTAAGAGTCTTCTTTGGTGGTGGCTTTACAGCAATGAAGTGGTCTCACATGGCAGAAAATGTTGGAGCAGTGAGAGACTAACCTCTCATGTGTTCTTTTTTTAAAGCCCTCGGAACCATGCCCCTGACCACCATTGTTAATCCATTCACAATGGCATGGTCCTACAATCTAATTACCTCTTCAAGGCTCCACCTTTCAATTACTATAATAGGATTGCCCGCCCTCAACAGTTACAGTGGGGATTTAAGCTTCAGTGAGGTGGCAGTGGGGGCATCCAGTCTACAGCACATAGTAACAACATACTAGGCACACATAGCAGATTGTGCTCTGTCCTTTGCAAACTTCCATACCAGCCAATACAAATAATAGTTTGTACTGTACATTTATAAATAAGTATGAACGAATTCCCTGAACATGTTGGCTGTCCTCAGGCTTTTGTACCTTTGCATAAACTCTTCCCTCTTCTTAGAATGCTCTTCCTCCTCACAACTGTAGTTCCCACTTTTTGTTTAAGACCTAGCTCAATGTCATGCTTCCCAGGAAGCCTTCTCTGAACTACCAGTGCAGGTGAGGTACTTCCCTGTGAGCTATCCTCTCACATAGAACTCACTACATATGTTCACTACATATGTTATAAGCACTCAGTAAGTGAATATTGAGCAAATCAACTAATGAATGGTGAATATGTTTTCCTAATTTATTTTCTAATCACAGATCGGTAATGCTAAAGGAGATCTTATTGAATATCTAGTCTACAGAGAAAGAAACCAAAACCAGTTAGTAGATGTCATAAATCCTATTTCTTTTCTCCTTTTAATGAAATCTGTATTTTTCTACTTCTCATTTGATTAAAGTGAGGTATCTTTATTATTAAGTT
>NW_007733556.1:73138-75145 GCF_000696425.1 Galeopterus variegatus
CAGCCTTTGCACCAAGGTAGTTCATTTACTATTTACAGTAAAATACTAATTAGCATTTTAAAAATGTTTACACTTTTCAAAAGAACTTGCGTACATGAGTTCATTAATCCTCACAATGGTCCTATTATTCTTCCTATTTTTAGATGAGGTCAGGACTTTTCCACGGTAACTTCAGCAAATGGTACAACTGGGTTTTAAACCAGGTCATCTCCTTCCACTACAGCATGCAAATCTCTAAGAAAATAAATCATAACTATAAATGGACGGCACTCAAAAAGACAGGCCTGAACCCCTTTCAGTTAGTCCTTTTTTCACAAAGACTTGTATTTGTTAATAGTGTTATTCAGATATAATTCACATACCATACATTTTTCCATTTAAAGTGTACACTTCAATGATTTTTAGCATATTCAGAACCGAATAACCATCACCACAATATAATTTTGGAACATTTTCATCACCCCACACATAAAGAAACCCCATATCCATTAGCTGTCATTTCCTATTCTCCTTCCATCCAGTCCTTAGCAAGCACTAACCTGCTTCTGTCTCTATGGATTTGCCTACTCTGGACACTTCACATAAATCGAATTACACAGTATGTGGTCTTTTGTGTCTGCTTCTTTTTACTTGCATGTTTTCAATGTTCATTCTTGTTGTATCTGTACTTCATTCCTTTTAATGGCTGAATAATATTCCATTGTATGGTTATACCACATTTTAAGTATTCCTTCATCAGTTGATAGACATTTGGATTGTTTCCAGTTTTTGGAATCTTATGAATAAGGTGCTTGTAGTCATGTACAGGTTTTTGTGTGAAAGACATGTATTTTTAAATAAGCAATCATTTTCAGATGTGGCCCAACAGCTAGTCCCATAAAGGGCTAGTTCCATTAAATGCTCTGCTAAATAAAGAGACAACATGTGCTATGGTCAGATAAATTTGGTTAGTGCTTCAAAATATGCTTCCCTGCTCAACAAGAGGTTTTCAAACAGTTCATGGAAAGACATATAATCTTTTAATTCTCTTTTTCCACAAACTTTTTGAAGTAGCCTCGTATTAGAGTCACATTACACAGTAGAGGCACCGAGAAAACCTGCTCTAAAGAAACCTGTTTAGCTTTCCTGCCCAGTATTCCTCCAGCTTTTGTAATGCTGGAACATTCTTTCACAGAACACTATTAACATTCTGAGGAACTAGTGCACTATGAAGCACATTTTGGGAAATGCTGCCCCAAAGAGAGCCCTTAGCAAAGAGAGCCTTTCCAGGAGTGAGGTAGAATGCTTGGAATTCTTTCTGAGATGCTCCCTTCCCTTCATCTGATCCAGCATCTTTGCATATGACATGCACATTATAATAATAGACCTAACATTATGGCCCCATTTCTATTTTGGGTTGGAGAAATTAGGTTAAGTTTTTTTTTAAATATGGCTGTTTTGGTAAAAATAGTCACTAGGTTGCTCTGGCAACACTGTCATCTGTCTTAGCAGAGCTCAATGTCAATCAGTGGCCTGTCATGCCAGGAATGAAGGTTCCTTGACAGTTTGGTTCATGCCTTTGTAATCTCTGTGATTTCCCTAGCACCCAATAGCAAGTTTGGCACACAGTAGGCATCCAAACTGTTAATGAATATGTTGGTGTCAATTGTAGAATGCATTGGGATCCACCATTTTACCTATAAAAATAGGAGCCCTGGAAGGACTAAGTGGCTTGCCTAAGGTAACACAGCTACTAGCTGCAGCACCAGGACAGGACTTAGATCCTCTGATTTACAATTCTGTATTCATTCTGACATGTACAACTCAGGAAATTTAGAATTAGAAACTATTTTTTTAACCTAAATTTCAAATGAAACTTAAAAGTTTTATACCTTTTTTCTTCCCCCCAAGTGAACTGAGCTTCAGCTGTGCTAAAGGGAATTGTGCCAAAAAATCAAGGTCTGGGGTTTTATTTCCTTGGCATAGTGGAATCTGGGAAAGAAAATAAGCACTGGTCCCAGTTGGAGA
>NW_007733556.1:75706-81746 GCF_000696425.1 Galeopterus variegatus
TTCCCCCCAAGTGAACTGAGCTTCAGCTGTGCTAAAGGGAATTGTGCCAAAAAATCAAGGTCTGGAGTTTTATTTCCTTGGCATAGTGGAATCTGGGAAAGAAAATAAGCACTGGTCCCAGTTGGAGATGGAAACTTCTGGGGCTTCAGCAGTGAACAGTTAGGACAAATACTAAACCCAAGTGATGAGAGCTACACTGCAAACGTTTTGTGGACTTCTGCTGTGCTGCCATGCGTTTTCAGCACTACTTATTCCCATGCCCAGTTTTTGGAATGGCAAAACTATCATAAAAAATGTATCTAAATACAGTCCATGCTAAAAAGCCTTGAAAAGATGAGCAGATTGCTTGCTGTTCCTTGTGATTTTACTGGGTCACTCAACCTTCCCTACAGTAGATGAATTTAGTGTTCAGCAGTAGAGAAAAATATCATTTATGTATTCTGGGAATCTATGTTCAAAACAAATTAGATACTCCCAAAGATTAAACATCTACTTATTTACTGATATTCATAAGACTGCTCTAAAAATTTAGTTTCAGATTTTTATAAAAAGATGCTGTCAAATTAGAAACTAAATGTAAACTCAGGAATCTCTTTTGTCTCTCAGAAATATTTATCTTAATCTCTTTTGCTTGTAGATAAAATTTTGATTTTCCTATATATATGGGGGATTTCAAGTAAGATGACTTTGTAAAGCATTCATTGAATCACTCTGCTCATTTTCACTAGAATTTATACAGGTGACAACAGTTCATCTGAGTCCTTTCCTAGGCCACAGGTTTGTCCTCTTGATATAGTTTCCTGAATTAGAATGTCAACCCTAGTTTGTTTTCTCTTCGCTGTCGTGCTAGCCCAGTGTACTGCCCCTAGTATTTAGTTTCATAGTAGCACACTGTACTTTCATAATGTTTCATCTGGATAATAATAATAGCAATTCTCCCTAGCACTAGCATGGTGCTTACTTCAGTGTTCAATATAAAATCTTGCCGAATAGAACTGAACACTTAGAAGTTTCTTTTTTGGGAATGGAAATCAAGTGTGAAAAGTGATCTTTCTACCATTTGTTTGCCTGCATGGAGGCTCTGTAGATTATAAATCAGAAGTCACTGCCTTTCTTGGTACAGAGACCATTATTCTCCTATTCCCTAACCCCTATCCCCAACCCTGGCCCACCCACCAGCAGGGGAAAGGGATGTGGTCCTCACCAGTAACAATTAGCTGGACTTGGCCCTGGAAAGTGAGCTGATTAAATCCCTTCATCTTGCTTCCTATACCACTTCTCCTGCACATTTTCTCAGCAGAACTGGGCCAATTTCATCCTTTCTTCTTCCCACTGATAGATAACCCTCTTTCTTATTCTGACACCGGATGATAGAGATTTAGACGAAACGACCTTTGACATATGATATAGCCCCTCATTAGGGACAACGTCCTTCATGCTCAATTGGGGTCTGTGGAAGTATTTGCACGTGGAGGGACTACTGGGTTTGGGAACAGAGCAGGTTTGCTTTTGGCAGCTGACTCCTTTCGTAAGTCACTTAACTTCTGGGGACTCTGTTTTTCCATGAGGACGAGAGAGACTAACTCCACCAGCCCCACACCAACTCATAGAATTTGTTAGGAGAAGATGAAAACTAACAGACTTGAAGAACTTTAGAGATATTGAAAAGAATTACATAAATGTAGCATATGTTATTGGCTGCCATGTTAAAAACTTTTAACCATTTTCTTACAGTTTTAACAGAGATCTTCAGAAAGTAACAGTCTCCCTGCTGTAAGAAATAGAACTTTAGAGACTCAACCAAGTACATGGACAATTAAGAGGGTAAGGGAAAGGTTATAGACTTTGAAAAACACAAATCTGGGTTTGAGTCCAATCTGTATAACATTGGGCAGATTATTTAACTTCAGTTTCCTCAAATGTAAAATTGGGGAAATTTATGCCTGATTTACATCACTGTGAAGTTTAAATGAAATAAGGTATCCACAGCACCTGCAAAGTTATCTGGAGTTACCCAATGACCTCAATATCTGGAGATGTGTATACACACACACACACACACACACACACACACACACACACACACACACACACACACGAACGTATATATACATCATCTTGCAAAGTAGGACTTGAAACCCAATAAATGTTCATTCCTTACAAATTCCTATGAAAATTCAACACTTTCTTTTAAATAGAATACTGGCTCTGCCTGCAGTAATTCTTATTGCCCACTATCTAGTTGAGGTGGGCTGGCCTTAGGTTGGACTGAGAGTATAATACAGTTTGTCCTTCTTGTATCGGACATCTAAGTTGTTTGGTTGTCACTTTACCAACAGGATAAATTTTGCACTACAGATTCTAGTTGGAGATTCAATGACGAATAAATTCTTCCAGCACATACTACAAGCTCAATGGAGTTAATATTTGAAAGAGAGAACTTTAAGGATGTATTTACTATACATTTTAGTAAATGTACACTTCTAGCCTTCCTTTCTAATTTAATCAGAAATGAATAAATACAAGTGTCAGAGATGAAAATGTATCTGTCCAGTCCTGTCTTTTTATGGATGAAGATGATTAAGTGACCTGGTGGTACAGAGTTTAGGTCTCTGACTCCCAGTCACCTGCTGTGAGTTTTATACCTCCTGGGTCTCTAAGTACCTGGAACATTTACTCAGCTCTTTTTTTCCTTTCCTCCTCCAGAAATGTGTTATACAAGGAAGGATAGATACATGCAGTAAGACCTCTTCAAGTTTGGTTTCATGAAAAAAGATGGTCCCTTGTAGAAGAGGGTGTGCTTTTTATAGAGTCAAACCTAAAAACTGAAGATCCCATGGTGTCCTGTGTAGAGCTCAGAGCCTCTCCAGTTGCAGAGAACAGCTCTGCTCAGATGCCTGGAAGCATCTGTTTTTTCCTGGCCCTTTGGTGGTCTCTGTTTTGATTTTCTAATTGTGTGCTTTAGCTTAATCTGATAAGCTACCTCCAGTCCTTTTGAAAGTAAGCAGGTTGTAAATCTTAAGTAAATAAAACTACTTCAGCCCCCTGCTAGCCTGGCCTTGGGCTTCTGTCAGGGACAGCAATCTGTAACCTACTGTCCGCTTGCTGCAGTGTCTGACTTTCTGAGGTTCTCCTGAAGCTTCTGGTTGCATCCTCTTGACAGCTGTGAGTGCATTAGGGAGAAACAGAGTTCCAACATTTTGCTTTCCCCAAAGGTAGAACAAGTGGGGAGAGGCAGTGTGATAATAAGAAATATACTTTATTATCAGTTTAACCAGACATCCCAACTTCTGTCCTCCTATGCGTAGCAGGTTGTATGAAAAGTTGCTTGAAGTAGTATGAATTATCTCCTAAACATATTCCTGAGATTGAAGCTCCACCAAAGCAATCATCCAAACCAGAAATTTTGTTATTCTGAACTTTTCCTCCTTTTTTATACTCTCAGACAATCACTTGACCAGTCCTATGACTTCGACCATCTAAACCAATGGTTTTCAAGCCTAGATGCACATTAAAATCACCTGGGAGGCTTTAAAAACACCAGCGACTGGGCCTCACCTGCAGACATTTTGATTCAGTGGTCTGGGTGTGGGATCTGGGCATCAGTATTTTCCCTAAATTCCCCAGGGGATTACCACAGGGCTGAGAACTGTTTGTCTAAACCTAGCTTTAATCAATCCTATCCTTTCTACAAATGCTGCCATTGTTTGGGTGAATAGCCTCATCAAGTGTCCATTGGACTACTGAAATAGCCTCATAACTGATGTCCCTGCTTCCTGTCTTCCCTGAGCCATCTGTCACTGCTCCATTTTTCTCTTTATAACATCAATTCGACTTTTCTTTGGCCACATGTCCCAAAGTTTCCCTTTGCATCATATGCAAATCCTTTCTCCTGCATAATGGTAATCACTAACATTTATTGAGTCACTCAATGTCAGGCACTGTGCCAAACATAAATATTTCACTTGATCCTCACAAAAACCTTCCCTAGGTGAAGTAGGTGGTAGCACTATCTCCATTTTACAGAGAGGAGATTGAGGTTTCCAGAGGTTAGTAAATTGCATGGTCTTAGAGACAATATGTGACAGAAGCAGAATTTAAATGCAGGCCTCTCTGTGCTCCTAACCATTAAAATGTTTTACCTCTTATTCAAGTTAAAGGTAGAAGAATGAACACACAAACTTAAAGCTTCTCCTTTTAAAGATCCTACTAAAATATTTGAAAGGATAAAAGAGGCTTAAACTTGCAAGTACAAAGAGAGTAGGAGAGAAGACATTGGTTGATGGAATATTTCAATCTTATTTCAAAGACAGAAAAGGCGTGGAGGAGAGGTATCTGATGTAACTGGACTGAAGACGCCGTATCTCAAAGGATGAGTGGCCGGGCGTGGGAGAGGCCAACAAGGAGGGAGTAAGTTCGTCTTGTAGGATCCTGGAGAAGCTCAGGAGTTGAGGAGTCTAGTAGAGCAGAGAGAGTGGGAGGAAGCTGAAGAATATCTGAGGATCCTCTTCACTCACAACTGAGGCGCAGGGCTCCAGCAGCTGTGTAATGGTCCTAGGCAGGAGGCTGATTTGTTCTTTATAGAAACAAGAAGAACTAGAAGACAATGTGCACAGCGTGGCCAGGAGTTGGGCACAGAGCTGTACATGAGGGAATTCACAGCCAACCTGCCACGGAATGGTCCTCAGTGCCTTTCCCGCCCTGTGCTCCTAGAATGCAGGCAGCCTTTAGACCGGACATCAGAGATTTCTTTACATGAGAAACTGAGCGGTTCCTGGGAGAAGATCACTGTGTATTAGCATTTCCACATCCTCCAATAGGTTGATTTCTTAATCAATCACCTCAAAGTGAAGTCAAGAGGAAATTGGTAATGGGAGGGAAGCCTTGTTATTAGTTTTTTCTATTGCTGCTGTGGCAAATTACCACAAACGGAGAGACTCAAACAACATAAATTTATTACCTTTCAGTTCTGTAGATCAGAAGTCCGGCACAGATCTCTCCAGGCTAACATCAAGGTCCTGACACGGCTGTGATCCTTTTTGGAGACTGTAGGGGGAAATTCACTTCCTTGCCTTTTCCAGCTTCTAGAGACTGCTGCTTTCCTTGGTTTACAGCCCCCTTTCTCCATTTTCAAAGCCAGCAATGTCAACAGAGTTCTACTCCCTGCCGTCTCTCTGGTTCTCTTCTGCTTCCCTTTCCCCCTTTAAGGACACTTGTAATTACACTGAGCCCAGCTAGATAATCCAGGCAACTCTCCCCATCTAGGTCAACTGATCAACAACCTGAATTCCTTCTGGAATCTTAATTTCCTTTTGCCATATAACACAACGTATTCACAGGTTCTAGGGATTGAGGTGTGGGCATCTTCTGGGGGCCATTAGTCCACCCACCACACTCTCCCAGCATGAAACAGAAAGAACAGAAAAAATGAAAGTCTGAGAAATTGCCACAGCCAAGAGGAGCTATGACAACTAAATGTAATGTAGGATCCTGGAGGGGATCCTAGAACAGAAAAATGACACTAGGTGAAAACTTAGGAAATCTGGATAAAGGATGGCATAGATTAATAATTTATCAATACTGGTTTATTAATTATGACAAATGTACCATATTAGTAAGAGAGTAATATTATTAATTGAATTTTAATTTGTTAATAATTAATTAATAGAAGAAACTGGGTGTGTCATATGTGGAAAATCTCAGTACTATTATTTAAAAAGTTTTTTTATTGAATCATAATTGATTATATATACTTTTGGGCCTCAATGTTGACATATGTTGATCAAATCAATATTACTAGCATATATACTGTTACAAATCATACTTATTCTTTATGCCCCTTGTCCAATTTCTCCCTGTACCCCTCTTTCTCCCCCACATCGATAACTCTAGATTTCTTCTCTCCTTCTGAAAGAGTAATGGTTACTCTGTTGACTTGTTGCCTTAGATGATCTGTCCAATGCTGAGAGATGTGTTCATGTCCCCCAATATTATCACAGAGCAGATACTACTTCTGTCATTCTGGATTGGGCTTTGTGGA
>NW_007733556.1:82746-86482 GCF_000696425.1 Galeopterus variegatus
TGTGGTTATTGTGGTGGCTGTGGTGGGCCACCCACATGGAAGTGATGTTTTTGACACGCTCCTTTGTGCTGTGGTGTGCCTGGTTGTTGGAGTGATTCTGGTCCCCAGATCCATGCCTCAGGTCCCCAGGTGGGCCCTGAGGCGCTGTTGGTGTGCATGAGCCAGAACTAATTTTTTGTTCTTTGCCTATTTCTAAAATAGGGGAACTTCCTGTGGGGACCAGTACTTGAGCCCTGTGGTTGGGCTAAAGTGCTGTTTCGCTCTGATTTCCTAGGGAAGGCTTTTTGTGCTGCTCAGGTTTTAATGGTTGACTTTATAGGTACTTCTGGCTCTCCAGAGACCCAGTGCATCTGGGTTGTGTAGAAACTCTGATCTGGGCCTGAGTCTTTTCATCAAACTGCATCCCATGTAATTCTATATTCCTGACCAGTCTCCTCTGAATGTTCTTTTGCTGATTTGGGTGCCAGTCAGCTGTCCTTGCTGTGCCCCAGTGCTCCCCTGGTGGGCCTGTCTCTCCTACTGCCCATGCTGCAAACACTTCCCATGGGACGGGTCATGTGCTGGTCACTTGTGATGACTCACTGGCCTCTGAGTGGCTCCTTTTTTCAGTTGTTGTGGCTCCTCACTCCTATGTCGCTCCACGGGACCCCTGTTAGTGGTTTTGCTGTCTTGGGGGCCACCAAGGTTCTCTTCTCCCCTGCTGCCTCCAAGCAATTCCATCTGAAGGGCACAGCTGTGGCTTTTTGCCAGCTCCTGCTCCCTGTGCTCAGCAGCTCCAGCCTTAAAGTGGCTGCAGCACTAAACAGTGAGAGCGGTTTTTTGTTTCTCTCGTCGTGGCTTCTCCCACCTTTGTGAACTCCATAGGTCTCTCTTCCTCTTCCCCTAAGCTCTATAGGCCCCAGCTTGGCTGTTGTTGCTTTTTTATAGTTGTAAATTGGTTGATTTGTGGGAGAGAGTGATGCTGGGAACTGTCTATTCTGCCATCCTGACCATCTTTATATGTTTTTTATAAATCTTAAACTATTCTAAAATTAAAAGGTTGTTTAAAAAAAAAAGGAAAGGAAATGTTGTCCCTGGGGTACAGTAGCACTGAAGGTGTGGGGAGAGACTTCTCATTATGGACTCTTCTTGAAAATTACATTTTAAAACCATGTACATGTATTATTCTAATGAAAATAGAAAAATATCTAAAAATGTATATTGTTTCTCCTCTTTAATGGTGCTGTCTCCTCCTTCTGGGATGCACTCTCCTCAGTTTTGCCCAGTAAATCTTCCTCAAATCCTTATGACCCAGGTCAAATGCCAAAGGCTCTGTGCAGTTTCTATCAGCTCCCCCAAGCAAAACTAATCCCTCCCCATTCTGGGTCACCCTTGCATTTGCACATGCTGCTACTATAATTATAAACACATCACACTGCATCATTACTAATTGTTTACTGTCTGTCTCNTTGCCTCCCTGGCCCCCTGCCTTTCAGTTCCTTGAGAGCCCCCAGCTCTCTCCTGTCTCAGGAGCCTCGAGCCTCTTCCCAGTGTGCTCTTCCTGCTCTTTGTGTGTCTGCCATTGTCTCAGCTCAATTGTCCCCTCCTCAGGGAGACCCTCCCTGACCATCTGATCTTGAACAGCACCACCTCCAAATTACCCTTTCTTACATCACCCTTTCTATACCTTTTACTGCAAGGATCACCACTGGTAATTATCGTGTGTATTTATTTGCTTGTTTTTCAGATTTCAGCTTTTGTTCATTTGAGGGTTGTCCATGCTGGAAAATGAGGCCAGCCACCTCTGAGCCAGAGAGATAGTGTGTCCCAGAGTCTAAGTTTAAAGCCTGCGGGCTTCATGACCCTCTGTAGGGCCCCTGTAGTGGATCAGGGAAGGGGTGCAAAGGAGGGGAGCTACTTAGCTCAATATTCTCTCTTTTGTTAATGAGTGGGTCAGGCCTGAGAGAGGCAAAGCCTAAGGAACCAATAATTAGGGATTCACTAATTTTTTTCTCTTTGGGTATGAACCAGCCTTCTCCCAATCCATAACATGGGTCCTAATGTGTGGTTTTCAGACATTCAGATTCAAATACCTTTTCAGGAATGCCTCGCATGCAAAACTAGGGGACCACCTGTATGGTCTACAAAATGCCTGCCATTAGGTACTTAGCATGGCCAGGGGATGGTTTCTTGCTTTCTTTACTTATTTATTTATTTTTTATCTTGAATACCTGCTCTGCTGTTCCTGGTTCCAAGTCATGCTGCTTCTGTAGGCAGCAGAGAGAACTTCTGAGCCTTCCTATTCCAGTAGGATACATATCCCCCAGACGTGGGCCCCAGTAGTGTATTCCCAGTGAGCAGAAACAGGTGCATCATTATGCCTTCTAACAAATGCTGCTTTTTAACTATTTCACTGTCATTTGAGCTGCCCTAATGGAAAAAAAAAAAGAAAGAAAGAAAGAAAGAAAGAAAGAAAGAAAGAAAGAAAGAAAGAAANCATGTATTATTCTAATGAAAATAGAAAAATATCTAAAAATGTATATTGTTTCTCCTCTTTAATGGTGCTGTCTCCTCCTTCTGGGATGCACTCTCCTCAGTTTTGCCCAGTAAATCTTCCTCAAATCCTTATGACCCAGGTCAAATGCCAAAGGCTCTGTGCAGTTTCTATCAGCTCCCCCAAGCAAAACTAATCCCTCCCCATTTTGGGTCACCCTTGCATTTGCACATGCTGCTACTATAATTATAAACACATCACACTGCATCATTACTAATTGTTTACTGTCTGTCTCCCCTGCCAGGATGTGAGCTCCTTGAGGGCAGAAACTGTCTTATTCATCTTTCTGTCCCCAGTGATAATATAGTACCTGGCTCACAATAGATACCAAAGAAATATATATTGAGTTAATGACTGGGAAAAATGAATCAACAAATCAACAAATGAATAAATTTTTGAGAGGAGCAATCTACTGGAGAACCATAGGTTTACCCTCAGCTTTCCTTAGGTCTAAGAAAGAAGAGGGAATTCAACTTAATATTCCTGATGACTACAAAGGTTATCAAGTCTTATTCTGAATATGAGATCAGATCAAGAAAATTACTGTCTTAGCACACACGGGGAAGATAAACTGGTGCCTAAACATTGGTCTTGTCTGCAAAAGTGTGTAATGGTTTAATATGAGCTAAATTTAAAATATTCGTTAAATACCTATAAGAAAACAAGATAATATGCAAGATAATATACTACAACTATGAAGAAAGTATGCAATTTTGTCTATTATAATAATAGAACAAATGACTTGTGACAAAGTGGACTTAACAATATAAAAAATATATTTAAAAAATCTATTCAATTAAACACAATGAATCTACTACAGTACACAGAAGATCCCGATAGGAAATAGCCTGGTTTATAGTGTTTTAAATCCTGCTTTTCCCAGTCATATTTCTATAACATCTGACTTCCCACTTCTCGTAGAATGAAACAAAGTCTTCACCGTGATCTCTAGACCTGTTCAAAAAGTGGCCCTGCTCGCCTTCCTGTGAGTTCACCTTCTTGCCTCCCTGGCCCCCTGCCTTTCAGTTCCTTGAGAGCCCCCAGCTCTCTCCTGTCTCAGAAGCCTCGAGCCTCTTCCCAGTGTGCTCTTCCTGCTCTTTGTGTGTCTGCCATTGTCTCAGCTCAATTGTCCCCTCCTCAGAGAGACCCTCCCTGACCATCTGATCTTGAACAGCACCACCTCCAAATTACCCTTTCTTACAT
>NW_007733556.1:87319-89418 GCF_000696425.1 Galeopterus variegatus
AAAGAAAGAAAGAAAGAAAGAAAGAAAGAAAGAAAGAAAGAAAGAAAGAAAAGCAACAGAAAAGAAAAAAACCATTCATAGTAAAAATAGTAAGATACAAATTTGGGGTATAGAAGGTAAGAAGAACTGATGCAAACTTACAACAGCAGTTTCTAATTGTAGTCAGGTTGCAAATATATGAATGGATATGACTTAAAGGAATTAAAAACATAAATAGTAAATAAACATGGTTGATGTTCATTGAAGAAACATTTAAAGATATTCAAATTCAAGTGATTTATTGATATCATCATATCCCCAGTAAATTAGACGCCACTAAATACCGTAGAAATTTAGATTTGGCAGGGCCGAGGACAAAATAGTTTCATTGAATGATATGGATACCTTGAAGATTAGAAAACTTTCTAGACAAAATATAGTTTACATAGGAACCATCAAATTGACCACTGTCCTTGCTCTGATAATCCCACGTTTGAAAATATATTCTTTTTTTTTTGTCTTTTTTCGTGTCCGGCAACGGACCACAACCCTCATTGTCGCGCCCGTACCGGACCGGGACCAGCAACGGGATCACAACCCTCGGTGCTGTGCCTGCCCCTCGCTCAGCCAGTGAGCGGGAACCGGTCTGTATGTGGGATCCGAACCCTCGGCGGGAGTGCCACCGCGCTCCCAAGTGGCGCACTGTAGCAGTGCGCCACCGGGCCAGCCCCTTGAAAATATATTCTGAAGAAATAGTTGGAAGAAAGAAATGATTATCTGCACTAAGATGTTTATAGTTGTTCTAACAACAACAACGATAAACATGAAAAAACCTGAAATAATATGTGTCCTATAATCGGTAATATAGATATAATCGATATAATGATTCAATATCTTGGCATCATATAGTTGATATATTGATTCAATAGCTTAGCATCAAAATGGTAGATATGTGGTCTATATGGACATGGGAAAAAGTGTATTTTAAATAACATTAAATGAAAAAATATAACATAGCACTGCATAGTGATTTTAGTTCTGTCTATACATCTTAAAGAGCAGAATCATGTAAAAATTGAGTATCAGAAGAGGTCATAAAAGCCTATACTGGATATTTCTGTATGCTTTAGTTTATGTATAGTTTATATATAAAATTGTCTTGATGCGCTTCTTTTATTTTAATGTTGGTTAAATATATTCTAATGGAAAATTCTAGTAAATAGAATTTTAAAATGAACTCTACATCCAGGAGTGTGGTGATTTCCCCACTCTCTGTGGTCAGAATGAGTAAGAGTTCTGGGGTGCCCCTCTGCAGGGCAAGTGCGGTGCAGGGAAGAGAGCACTCCAGGCAGTCTATCACCAATCCTGTAGGCAGTGAGGCATCGAACAGAGACAAGAAGCTGTCCCCAAACACTTTTCTCTTCTGCCTTTGTAACATAACTCTGATTTTTTAGCTGAACACCGAGTCACGTGCAGTAAGGACTGCGTTTTCTAGTCTCCTTTACATTTATGTGCAATTAGGCGACAGAGTTCTTGTTGATAGCATGTAATCAGATATAAGTAAATTCCAAGAAGTGACCTTAAAAGAAGGTGGTGGGTTTTCTTCTCTTTCTACTTCCAGCTCTCTGGAAAGCAGATGTGATGTCTGGAGCTTCAACAGCTATGCTGGATCATGAGATAGATGCTAAACGCTGAGGATAGCAGAGCAGCAAGATAGAAATCTGCTTTCTGAGGTTCTATGGAATACTCGTTTAGTTCTGGCTGTAGAGCTCCAGAAATTTTACTTAGGTGAATAAAATCTTGCGTCCAAAATAATGTTAATTTGGGTTCTTTTACTCCCAGCCACACTGAATTTGAGGTAATATAGGGGCCTTTGTCAGTTAAAAGTCTGTACACTTTGTTTCTTAATTTTACAAAGAGTGAGTTACACTAGATCATCTCGATTTCTTTACTGCTTTAACATTTCTTAAAATCTAAGGCAAACATCGTCTATTATGTGCCAATGAATGATTAGAGTCTTTTCCTCAAGATTTATCTGGAGTTAAACAAATTTTTTTAAAAAAGTTACTTACTTATTGATACAAAAGTAATATGAGCTCCCTACCAAAAAAAGAAAAAAG
>NW_007733556.1:89717-91081 GCF_000696425.1 Galeopterus variegatus
TCTATTATGTGCCAATGAATGATTAGAGTCTTTTCCTCAAGATTTATCTGGAGTTAAACAAATTTTTTTTAAAAAGTTACTTACTTATTGATACAAAAGTAATATGAGCTCCCTACCAAAAAAAGAAAAAAGGTAGAAAATATAGATAGATAAGAGGGAGAAAATAATTTATAATTCACTTTGCTACATACTCACTGTTAATAATTCAGAATATACTGCCAGTCATTGTTCTACGTATGTATGTTGCACGTACTTTTTGTAAACTCATTTTCCACTCACTGAATTGTGCACACACTTCCAGTTCATTCATATTCTTCTAGATATCAGTTTTGAAGAATAGACTTCAATCCATTTCATGGATGATGCACACACCATACTTAACCAATCCCTTAGTTTTGGACATTTAAGAAGTTTTTATGTTTTTGTTATTGTAAATAGCACTGTTATGGATAGCTTTTTAGCCTAATCTTTGCACATTATATTTACCTAATAATAAACTTTCTAGGTTAAAAGAAAGGCAAAATTGTGTTGTCACATGGTCCTCCAGAAATTTGTACCAATTTATCTCTCCTTCACCCCTCCCTCACCAATATGTAAGTGTTACTTTCCCTGTGACTTTACTAACACTGGATATATCTGCCCATTTATTCAAATCTTTGTGTACACCCTTACATTTTTTAATTGTGGTAAAACATATGTAATAAAATTTATAATTTTAACCACTTTCAAGTGTACTATTCATTTGCATTAAGTACCTTCACTTCATTGTGCAACCATCACCACTATCCATTTCCAGAATTTTTCATCATCACAAAGCGAAACTCAGCACCTAGTAAACAATAACTCCCCTTTCCTCTCTCCCAGCAGCCCCTGGCAATTACTATTCTTCTAGTATGAATTTGACTACTCTAGGTACCTTATAGAAGTAGAATCGTACAGTATTTGTTTTTTTGATGACTGCCTCATTTTGCTTAGCATAGTGTTTTCAAAGTTCATCCATGTTATAGCATGTGTCAGAATTTAACTCCTTTTTAAGGCTGAATATACCCATTGTGTGTATATACCACATTTTTATCCATTCATTCATTAGTGGCTACTTGGATTATTCCTACCTTTAGGTTACTGTGAATAATCCTGCTATGAACATGAGTGTACAAATATGTTTGAGTCCTTGTTTTCAATTCTTTTGGGATCAAGGTCAAGGGTTTGGATCCTTGCACCGGCCAGCTGCCTAAAACAAAAACCAACAAAAAAAACCCAAAAAGCAAAACAAAATAAAAAAATTCTTTTGGGTATATACCTCGAAGTAAAATTGCTGGATCATATGGTAATTCTGTTTAATTTTTTGAAGAACTGCCAAAATG
>NW_007733556.1:91763-95264 GCF_000696425.1 Galeopterus variegatus
AAAAAAACCCAAAAAGCAAAACAAAATAAAAAAATTCTTTTGGGTATATACCTCGAAGTAAAATTGCTGGATCATATGGTAATTCTGTTTAATTTTTTGAAGAACTGCCAAAATGTTTTCTACAGAGGCTACACCATTTTACATTCTATCAACAGTGCACAAGAGTTGCAGTTTCTTCACAACCTTGCCAACACTTGTTATTTTCTATTCTTTTCTTTCTTTCTTTCTTTTTTTTGATGGTAGCCATCCAAATGGGCTTGAGGTGATATTTTATTGTGGATTTAATTTGCATTTCCCTGATGATTAGTGATTTGAGCATCTTTTTATGTGCTTACTGGCCATTTGTATATCTTCTTTGGAGAAATTTCCTTGTTGAGGTTGTTGTTGAGTTGTTTATATACTCTGGATTTTAACTGCTCTCAGACATATGATTTGTAACTATTTTCTCCTTCCAGTGATTTGTAACTATTTTCTCCTTCCACGGGTGCCTTTTCACTCTTCATTGAATCCTTTGATGTACAAGAAGCTTTATTTACATTTTGATGATTGTAATTTATCTATTTTTTCTTTTGTTGCTCGTGATTTTGGTGTCATGTAAAAGAAATCATTGCCAAATCCAATATCATGAAGCTTTTCCACTGTATTTTCTTCTAAGACTCTTAGCTGCAGC
The DNA here is from genome assembly GCF_000696425.1 of Galeopterus variegatus. Classification (NCBI taxonomy): domain Eukaryota; kingdom Metazoa; phylum Chordata; class Mammalia; order Dermoptera; family Cynocephalidae; genus Galeopterus; species Galeopterus variegatus. The sequence continues at coordinate 92,434 of NW_007733556.1, forward strand.
TCTTATGGTTAGGTCTCTGCTCCATTCTGAGTTAATTTTGGTTTATGGAGTAAGTTAAGGGTCCAACTTCACTCTTTTGCATGCAGATATGCCTTTGTTAAATTCTAATTTTGTTATTTTATTCCTATAGTTCCTGCATATTTTGGGCTAGGCAAAGCCTTAGGTACTTTGTATTTTTTGTTTGCTATTGTGGATGAAACTCTTCCCTCCTTCTCCCTGTCCCATACACATATACGGTTATATTTTCTAACTGCTTCTTAGTGTCTTGTAAGAAATACATGACAGTAGTCTCCACTTATCTGTGGTTTCACCTTCTGCTGTTTCAGTTACCTGCAGCCAGCTATTTATGAAAATACTAAACGGAAAATTCCAGAAATAAACAATACATAAGTTTTAAATTGTGTGCTATTCTGAGTAGTGTGATGAAATCTTGTGCTGTCCAGCTCTGTCCTCCCTGAGATGCGAATCACCTTTGTCCAGCGTCTCCATGCTGTACAGGCTACCCCTGTTAGTCACATAGCGACTGTCTTGGTCATCAGGTTAACTGTCGTGGTATCACAGTGCTTGTGTTCAAGTGACCCTCATTTTACTTAATCATGGCCCCAAAGCCCAAAGTTAGTGGTGCTGGCATATTGTTATAGTTGTTCTATTTTATTATTAGTTATTGGTGTTAATCTCTTACTGTGCCTAATGTACAAATTAAATGTATAAATACCTTTATCATAGGTATGTATGTATGTATGTATAGGAAAAAATATAGTACATGTAGGGTTTGGTACTACCCATGTTCACTTGGGGTCTTGGAACATATTCCCATGGATAAGGGAGGGGCAACTTTATATTTCTTTCTATTGATGTCTATACAACTGAGTTCTCTTATTAGTTTTGAATTTTTTAGTTGAATATCCTGGAATTTCCAGCTAGACTGAAATATTATTTGCAAATACCTCAAATGCCTCATGAGATTTGGGAAACATATTTCTTTGCCCATGTCTTACTGAAGATTCCTACTTTCAATAAAATGGGACTGTAATTAATCTTAAAGCTAAGAACATATATGTTTTGATCGTATAACAGCTATCCTGCACATCACACAGCTCTTCTCTCACTCTCTCTCTATTTGCTTCTGGCACCTGCCTAATCAAAGCGTGGTCCCCAAACCAGCAGAATCAGCATCACCTGGGAGCTTGTTAGAAATGCAAATGCTTGGACCCTACCCCAGACCTACTGAATCAGAACATGCATCTTAAGATCCCCAGGTAATTTGTGAGCATGCTAAAGTTTGAGAAGTACTGCTTTAGAGGTTGATGAAATAGCATTTCTTCCTTTCCCTTTAAGCTTTTTCTCCATTTTTCTAGCCACAAGTAATTAGATACTATAAAACACTAGAAAAAGATCTTTCTAAAATACCAATAAGTAGACTGTGAAATAACAGGATACTCGAAGAGAAAGCAACCTTATGAAGCACTTAGTTCAGTTTCTAAGGTTCAGTCTTTGTAACAGCTCCATGATTTTGGATGCAGTGGGGTATTCTTTGTACAATTATTTACCTAATAATTTTCTTTATGTAGATTTACTTTTTTTTTTTTAAACGAAAATAATTTTATTTTCAGTTTTGTTTTATTTTCACAAATGAAAACCTATATTACTTGCTAGGAACTTAACTGTAAAAATAAGTCAATAAAAACAAAAGAATGTTAAAACAAAAATTAGCAGTGAGTTACAAGTAATAATAAAAAAAATATATATCTAAATAGTTTCCTCAGTGAAAGCAATAAGGCCGCTTATGACTGATTGGTAACCTGATGTTGCTAAATTTAAGATGAGTTTCTACATCAACGAAAACATTTTTAAAAGTTATTTAAAAGCTGAGTATAGAGGGTTTACCATGTACCAGGTTTAGATCTAAGAGCTTTGACGCCTATTTAATCCTCACAAGGGCCTCAGGATGTATGTAGTAGCATCCTCCAAGTTTTACAGATGAGGAAACTGGGGCTTAAAAAGGTTAAGCAACTGGTCAGAGGTCCTTTCCCTGGACAATCCAGCTCCTCGCTCTGCCCCTGTCCTTCAGAGTAAAGCTACCTTAGTCATTCCTGGGAATCTACCTGCCCCCTGGAAGGAAAGTTACTCATACTCTTAGCGAGACCAAAGTTATTTTCTGGTACTTTTTTTCCTAAAGAAGTGGGAAATCACACAAATTGGATCTCTGTGGCACCCTGTTGAATGTTTAAAAAACCAGCCATACAGAGCTGACCAGTTAATTCAGCTAGTTAGAGTGCAGTGTGATGACACCGAGGTCAAGGGTTTGGATTCCTTTACTGCAAGCCGCCAAAACAAAAACAAACAAACAAACAAACAAACAAAATCAGCCACAGCTGAATTTTATGCACAGCTCAGAGCAATTAATCATGATCTGGAGGAGAAGGCCTGGGTTCAAGGCCAGGAGCTCGGTTCACCAGTCAGCCCTTCTGCCTGCTGTCTGCTGGCTGAGTAATCCTGCTTAGGAAAGCCGTTGAGCCTCTCTGGCTCTCAGTCTTCTCATCTGTTAGTATCTACCTCACAGCTTGGTTGGTGGGATTACGTGAAATTATGAAACTGCAGGGTATAGCTCTCTCCAGGTGTAAAGCATTACTGATATTACATTTGTGTATTCCCACTATAGTATCTGTGAGATTCATTTCACAAAATACTGAATTTTGATTTATAAAATTAAATTAACCAAAAATTGGTGAAAGTTTGCATATTTTTGACAACTTAATGTAGACCCAGAATTCAATCTGTATCATGGAAGGGAGGGGATAGACAGTGCCCAGAGAGAATCTGAAAGTGTC
>NW_007733556.1:96112-103114 GCF_000696425.1 Galeopterus variegatus
AAAAAAAAAAAAAAAAAAAAAAAAAAGAAAAAAAAAGACATACATTCCAACCTATTATGAACCTGCTTGGTGGTCTTAATGTCTGCAGAAGTAATCCTCTCTCCTCCTTTTCAAGTCTTACTTTGTATCCACTCCCACCCCAAGCCATCTGTCCTTTTGTCCACAGTTACCCCCATCCCCAGAGTCTAGCAGCTCCATCTGGTCCTCTCCTGGATGGCCTGAAGGTGTCAGAGGCCAGAAAAAAGCAGGAGAGCACTGAACTACAGTGCCTTCTCAGAGGGGTGGAACCCACAACAGAATCAGTCTTTCATTACCTGAAGGAACAATCCTGTAAATTTTTCCCTTAGGCTCCAGTGTCAAAACTGCCTTACTTAGGTGAGAAAGGGAGGAGGAGGAAAAGTCCATTTTGTGGCGTAAACATTGAGTTTATGGCTGCAGACAAGTGGAGGGACTTGTTATACTTGTAGAGGGGAGGAGCGTCTTGTTAGGGGGATGTGGGGTCTTGAGTTTGAGAAGCAGCAACTGTAATGATTCCATTGCTTTGGACAGGGTCACTTCAAAATTTAGCCATTACAGTTAGATGTGCAAATAAGTTTAGTAATATTGTATCAATCAACCAAATAGGAAGCCTCCCCAAATCCTTTTTTTCCCTAGGTCAATGGTCTCTGAGCCACAAAATGGTCTCTGATCATTCATTCATTCTTGATTCAGCATTTATAAGTGCCTTGTAGTACCAGGCCCCCATCGAGGACTGCGTCCTGTGGTTCAGCTCCTGAATGTCTGTGAGCCCAGCCAGATGTAGGATTCCTTATGGCTGCTGGTCACCAGCTCATTTAGAAGCCTGGTAAAAAATGCCACATTTTCAAAGCTTTCCCTGCTTTGAGATAATTGCCTGCCTATCGCCTGATGAGAACCAAAATCTGTTTCATTTTGTATTGATAAGAACTAGCTATTGGTAAGTATGTGTTTTGTTGTACAATTACTTTTTTTTTTTTTCCTTTTTGTCTTTTTTTTTTACTGACCGGTAACGGGATTGCAACCCTCGGTGTCGTGCCCGCACCGCGCTCAGCCAGTGAGCGGGAACCGGTCTCCACATGGGATCCGAACCCTCGGCGGGAGCACTGCCGCACTCCCAAGTGGCGCACTCTCCAGTGTGCCACCGGGCCGGCCCGTACAAGTGCTTTTTAATTTTGCATTTAAATTCTGAGAGTCCCTTAGATGCCATCATTTGGAAATCTGACTCTAAAAATAACAAATTATAAAGAAATTACAGCACAGTAAGTATTTTAATCACTTCTTATAGCTTGCAATCAAGTTGACAAATAAAAAAAATTACTTGAGTATTATTTTTTAAAACATCTTGTAATTAGACCTCTTGTTTTCCATCTTCTTGGAACATGAAGAGTGTTGCTAGGTGTTTTGCTTAACTATAAAGGAACCATAAAGAAAGAGTGGTATCTTCTACCCAAACAGCTTTTAACATCTTTATTTAAAAAATTCTCTTGATGGATTTGTACCTTCTTGAAATAACTTACAGCAGTGTTCTCTCATAAAGTTTACTTTCTTAATCATAATATAATCACGTAGACACCTGACAGGTGTCTCCATAGCTCTCCCCACTCCATCTCTGACAGGTACAACAAAAAGTGCATTGTGGGAGGGTGTGGTCATTTCTCAATGGGACTGGATCCCAAACCACCCCCCTTCCTTACTTCCTCGTTATGTCTCCTCCTTTCATTAATTAATTTTTTCTACACCTCGATTAAAAACAGATTTAGATATTCAACAAGAATGATTAATATTCTGGGAGGGCATCTTGTCACCATAATTTCCAAAGTTGCAAAAAACACTTTATTTTTAGTTTTTTAGGTAAACATTTGCAGAACAGTGAAATTATCTGCCATAGATGACATCAGACTTTTGAGAGGTCCATGATCACAGTCTAATTTGAAGGTTACACTTAGAATCTGATGAAATCACAGCCAGTGTTGCAAGAGACACCCTTACAGAAACTTGAAATTTTTTCTGAACCTGCTTCGTTAGTGTATTGTTTTAAATATATTTTCCTATGTACTGCTCATAAATTAGAATAAGCATGGGTGTTCTGTCATACCATAAGTACGTGTATCATCAATGGCTTTTGTAAATATGCATTTGCTTCATAATTACTCCAAGTAACTGAATGCCAGTCACATGCACATTCACCTTCAATCACCTTACAGCCCTGCCAAGGACTTAATTACAAAGGAAAAGGTGGGATTCTTTTCAACCAGCTCTGTAATCCCTCATAAGGTATGTTGCATTGTGGGATATTTAGAATTCCAAGTTGTTTATCTCAATTCCTACTTGCTTCAATGTATGTTGTATTCATTTATTCATTCCATCTTTATTGAGTGATATATATATATATATATGTCAGGCACTGTATGTATGTTCTAGGTCCTAAAGACAGGCAGAAGTGTCTGAAAACAGTTTACCCAACATTTTCAGTCCAGACCCAATTAACCAATGCCCTCAATTTGGAGCAACTGAAGGCGAGCATATAGTATTGAAGGGAAGATGGCAAGCAATCTCGTGAATAAATTTATTGCTCTGAAACTTCTATGTAACACAATCAGCTAGCAACTTTGTGTAATTGTGGGTGATGACTGTTGGGAATTTATCCAAAAAGAAAAAAATTCTGGTTTCTTTCATCCGAGGGTAAGAAAATGTGTTGAGAAATGCTTTGCAAACTCTAAGATGCTATAGAAAGGTATAAAGTTTTTGTTGTTATTCATCAACATTGAGATGCTCTAATTTTTGCTATTTCTTCTGACTCCTGACTTGATTTTTTCTGGAGATCAATATAGAGGACACAGTTTTGGAAAGTGACCTGTGGATGAAAGTGAATCTGATCATGGTAAGACATTTTCTCTGGCTTTCTCTCCTTTGACACTTTCAGTCTTACCCCTTTTGCTTTCCTCAAAGAAGCTATTTAGAGGGAAACTATATCTACTTGCCTCAAACCATCACTGTGGAATAGACACTGGCAATTTTATAGTATTTAGTTCCAATAAGACAAAAATAAACACAAATTGCATCCATTTAACTTTCATTTTAAATCATCTGGTGGGATTTTGGTCTTCTTCTAGAAACATAATTGTGTATCAGTTAACAATCCAAGTTAGGAAGATTATAGGTATAATTTAGGGCAATAACATGACTGAGGAACATTTTCTATAATTGTAAGTTGTAATGAAATCTTTAGAGACAGCTAAATGACTTTTGGCAAAGTTAAATCTTGGCCAAACCAACTGAAGATGGTTAGTGAAGTATGTGGCTCTCAGGTCAAGCATCTATTACGTACTGGGTTCTGACTGTTGACCGACAATGTTTCCTTTATCTATTTAACTATTCTAGTTTAGCTTACCTATCTACCTTATTTTCTGGTGTTCTAAGATATTGCTATCTGTTTCAGTTAGGATATAGGTTTGCCTGAAAGTGACAGAGACCCAAAATAACAGTAGCTTAAATAAAGATAGGAGTTTATTTTTCTTGAAGTCCAAAAGGGTTTAAGGGTTCTGCTTACTAAGTCATCAGTGCTGCTTCTGCATAGTCCAAGATAACTTACCTCCACCTCTATATTCCACCAGTGATGGAGGAGAAGATGAAAGTGAAGGGCCTCCTCTATCCCTTCATGGGGACAGCCTGAAAGTTGCACACATCGCTACTCTCATATCCCATGAGCACATGGTCATACTCAGCTGCAAGGGAGTGAAAAAATATTGTCTCTATTTTGGTTGGCTGTGTGTTCACCTGGGAACTTGATAAAGATTCAAATTCTTCCATGCCACCCCAACCCCCCAGATTCTGAAGCAGAACGTCTGGGGGTAGAGCCCAGCAATCTAAGTTTTAACAAGCCTTCCAAGTGATTCTGATGCCTGGTTTAGGCTACGTTTTCCAAATACCTAGAATAGCCAGATGGGATGCTGGGCATTAGAGTAGGAGATGAGTCAGGAAGGCCTAGAAGTAGTCAGCTCCTGATCTTTGACTGCTCTGGTCCTCGTGAAGTCAGCCTTTGTAAATCTCTGCCACTGGCTCTGCTCAGTTGCCCAGCAGCCAAGGCCGTGCCATCTGGTGTGAAGACCATGGACTACAAATGACCTTTCCCAACAGCACTTCACCTTTTTGGGACCCATTTTTCTTCTGTATAAAATGAGCTGGGGGTAGGGAGGGAAAGTAAATGACCTTGGTGATCTGCTCCAGCACTGCCAGTTCACGGTATTGCTTTGCCTGTTTCCTGGAGTCATGATTTTGTCCTTCCTCACCAGTAGTGGATGTGGTGCAGTCTGGGGCTTAAAAACAAGCTCCCAGAGTCAGGCAGCTTTGGGATTGGACCAAGGTACTTCCACTTGCTACCTGTGTGACCTTGGGCAAGTTGCTTAATTTCTCTGGGTCTCAACTTCCTTACTTGTAAAATAAAGATAATAAAGTTAACTCAGTGGACTGCTTTGAGGATAAAATGAGATGTGTGTATATGTGTAAAACACATAGCATAGTGCCTGACATGAAGTAAGTGCTAAGTAAGTGTAGCCATTGCCACGTATGTATGTTGTACTTCATGAGAACACATGTCAGTTGAACAATTATTTCTTCCCACATAGCTCTCTTTATGTGGGGACTCTTTGTCATGTGATTGTTTTCTCTTTTGTGAGGTCTTATAATTCTCAGTAAGAGAGACCAAGTTGATACATACCTTTCTGGAATTCTCAAGTCTTCCTTATGTAAAAAAACACACAACTCAGTAATGCTACTGCACATGGACATCTCCGACCTCTCTCAGATATATCTCACTTGAGCCTTCTATAAAAGGGAAAGGCAGCTTGATTCCTATTTTACAGGTGATGAAACTAACGTTCAGGAAGATTAGATGGCTGAAGCAAGGTTACCCAACAAGTCAATGGGGAGCCTAGATTCAGATGCTTACCTCTGAGCTCGATGCCTCCACAGAATCTAAGGTTTGGCTGTATTGTAAAAACTTTGTTCTTTTCTGTTTCTCCCAATAGCCTATAAACTCCTTGCATCTCCCAGTCCTCACTTTGCTTTTGGATCTCCAGCGCCTAATCTGACACCTGGCATGGAGTAGATGCTAAACACATGTTTGTTGAATGACAACATGAACATAAGAAATATGAGTAAGGCCTTTGGAGTCCCACACCAGGGCTCTTTGCACTCCACGCATGAATTCTCTTTTGTGAGTGTTTGGAATCATGGCTCAAATTTTATAGATGAAAAGCTTCCTCTGCTTCCCCTGGGAACACAGCCTGCTCAACACTGGTCCATTGCTTGCCAGCATGGAATGGTAGATGTGGCAAGAAAGGTATCTAATTCTTCACTTGTCTTCCTGCCTCCTCCCTTCCTCTAGGACTCACCAGCCCCAGCCTTTCCCTCTTGGTCCTAGAGTTATTTTCATAGGCACTCTGCAGAGTAGATGTTTCTGAGTGGGTATCCAACTTCTCTTACTGTAATGTCTGCTACCCAAACAGCCAATTATGTTACTGTCGTCCCTCNCCAACTTCTCTTACTGTAATGTCTGCTACCCAAACAGCCAATTATGTTACTGTCGTCCCTCCATGCCAAAGATGAAGGAAGGGAAAAGAAAAATCAAGAGATGAATTGATGTAATGGGAGAATCGTGCTTCTCAGACATCATACTGTCCCCTACCCCCTTGCACCCCCTCGATTCCTGCTCCCCACTGTCAACATTGGTGTCTGTCAGCTGGTGGCCAGACACTTGAACAGACTTTGCCAATTAGAGAAGTCACACCTCTTGGTTGGCAGGCACTTGCTGTTGTGCCTTGGTCCCCAGCGGGGAGCCATATGGCTTTCGGGCAAAGGCTTTGCCGGGCAGGGACAAGGGAGTATCCCTGAGGGCAAGAGTGTCAGGTGCGAGGTCCCCTCTGACAGCTTCTCTCAGGTTAAGATGCAAGATGAGCTATCATTTGATGTGGGTTTAATTTGGAGCCATTGTTGCTCTACTCCAAATCATCTTGTTTCATTCGGGGGCGTTATGCTGAATTTGTCTTGGCAGCATTAAAACCCATCTGTTGTTCTTTTGTTCTGTATTACCGCTCCCCTTCCCCCTCCCCTTTTTTGGTGAACTCTTGAATTTTGCCATTCTATACGGGGAGAATTTAGCAGGGAAATAACTGTAGTAACTCCTTACACTTGTGAAGAGCTTTGCAAAGCCCTCTCACATCACTATCTCATTCAATCCCCAGAGTAATTCTGATTGAGGCAGGGAAGACTGGGTAGTGGTGTTTTCATTTGGGGGATAAAAACACTGAGTTCCAGGAGGAGTAAGTGATTGGTCTTCCACATGGGGGAGAAAAAAAGAACACTGGGCTGAGAATCTGGATTTTCATCCTGGTAGTCAACAGGCTGGCTGTAGTCACCATGCCGTACAATAGATCTCTTGAACTTACTCCTCTTATCTAACTGAAATTGTGTATCTTTTGACCAAAACCTACCCGTCACACCCCCATCCCCCAGCCTCTGGTAATCATGATTCTGCAGTATTTTAAAATAGATCTAGATGTTATGTTACTTCACCAACACAAATTTCAGTATGCATTTCTAACCAATTGGGGTTAAAAACAAACAAACAGCTACCATATCTTTATCACGCCTGCGTAACATTATTAACTACCACCCCTTAGTAGTATCTATTACTCATATCATATTCAAATTTTCTGACTGTCTCAAAGATGTCTTTTTATAGTTGGTTGGTTTGAATCAGGATGCAAACAAGGTCCATACACAATATTTGGTTATTATTTCTCTTCTGTCTCTATCTTTTTACCCCTCCCTCTTTTTTTCTTCTCATGCTATTCATTTGTGGGAGAAACAGGTCATTTGTCCTGGAGAATGTCTCATATTCTGAATTTGGCTAATTGCTTCCTTTTGGTGCTGTTTAACTCGTACCTCTCTGTCCTCTGTATTTCCTGTAAATGGGTAGTTATA
>NW_007733556.1:104002-108406 GCF_000696425.1 Galeopterus variegatus
CCCATTACAACAGTTATTGATACAAATGAATTTTGCATTGCTGTTTTGTAAGCTTCTCGGTCGAAATTCTTAATAGTAATTGAGAATTTATACTTGGGTAAATTATGTAAAGGAAGGGCCTTAGAGAAAACGATAAATAGAGTTCTCAGGAATGCAGCTAAGGATTTTTTTTTTTTCAGTTAAGGGTTTTTAAAATGTCTTTTTGCTCAGCAGGTATGTTTCTGCTTGTATTTTGCCTCTATACCACGACAGGAACACTCCCTTGGGGACAGAAGGCTGGGGCAGGGCTGCTGGGTGGGGCCTGTGTCACCAGGGGTATTGCTGGTCTCCCCTGAGTGGAATTATATACTATGAAGGGTGCAAAATGGAGTCTGAGTAGTATACACCACACGTGCACTGTCATTATATTAATTTAGATTGGGGACACTGATAAACGTCACGGGACACATGCTATTATAAAGAAAGCAGTGGGAACCTGTCAGAGTTATTTCTAGTTCTTGGTAATTACAGTGTTCCTACACGCATTAACATACATTCATGCACTTTTAAAAGGAAGACTTATTACAGTAACAGATAGTTGAAGTTGGCTTTACAGTGTAATACTTTACAGTGTAATACATCCTTTCAGCTGGCCTCCCAAACTGGTTCCCTACTTGTTTGCCTTTCTTTGCTCCCTTCTTCTTTTCTTTTCTTTTAAGCCCTGGCTCTACCCCTTACAACTAGTGTGTGACTTTGTGTGAGGCATAAAACTCTTGAACCTTGCTTGCCTGTTCCTTCCAGTGGGGTCAATGATGCCTACGTGGGGATTAACTGTTAGCCTTATGAGATGGACTATCTTGGAAAGCCTGTAAACTAGGTAGCACAGCACTTTTGAATGGTGTTGCTCTTGCCTTTTATTCTGCCAAAACTTTGGAGTTTAAAACCCTTTGGTAGCTTCCCCTTGCTGGTGATATAGCGCAGACGCTTTAAAGGGCTTGCAAGGTCTGCAGGATCCAGCCTCATCTCCCCCACCCTGGACTCTGTCGGTCCAAATCTCCAGATACGTGCTGTGCTTTCTTTTCTCCCTTCCTCTGCAAGTGCTTAGATCACTGTCCCTCACCTCCACCTCTTTTCTTGGCTAATGCAACCCAATCTGCACATTTCTGTTAGATATTGCTTCATCAGGACGTTTTCTCTAATCTCCAAAAACTGTAGGGTACTATCAGAGAGCACTTTCACTCATGTTGTAATTCTGCTTGGTCTTGTTCCCATTAAACTGTGAATTTTTTGAGGGCAGGAATCATTGCTAAGGCATTTATTTGTCTTGTAGCTCAATTTCCTAGCTCAGTATATAGTTGGTGTTCAATTTATTTGTTACAAAGGTGAATAAAGCACCAAGTTCCAACCCTACTTTTTTTTTTTTTTTGGCAAAGTGATGTCTTCTTTCTCCAGCTTATTTTTGATATGTTAGAATTATCACCTCATTGGGCTCAGTCTTGTTTCTTGTAGTACATGGTTCAGAACCTTATGATATATAGACTTGTCTAATTCGTGTGTGTAACTTGTTATTATTCTGAGTCCCAGTGTAAGTAAACCAGGACCTGTCTATTGCTATGTAATGAATTATTCCAAAACTTAGCAGCTTAAAAGCAACAATAAATGTTGTCTCACACAGTTTTCACAGGGCAGGAATCCAGGAGCAGATTAGTTGGGTGGTTCTGGCTCAAGATCTCTCTGGAGGTTGCAGCTGAGCGTTGGCCAGAGCTGCAGTCATCTGAAGGCTTGACTCGGGGCTGGAGGATCAACTCCTGCAATGGCTTACTCACCTGGCTGAGGCTGGAGGCCTTGGTTCCTGACCATGTGGACTTCTCCATAGGGCTTTTCAGGTGTCTTCACAACATGGCAGCTGGCTTCCCCCAGAGTGATCCAGAGAGAACACAAAGGAACTTGCAGTGCCTTTTCTGACCTAGTCTTCAAAGCCTCGTACCATCACTTTAGCTTTTTGTTTGTTTATTTGTTAGAAATGAGTCACTATTCTAAGTGCTTTGCTTGTATTACCTCATCTGATCATCTCACAGACAGATGGTGAAAAATATCACAAAGCTAGGCTTATCTAAGGTCTCTCAAAAAAGGCCTAAAACCAAAATCCCAGTGTGCCTTGGGATTCAGTACCCCTCCCACTACGAGTGAATGACACGCCTCATAGTGCATATGCGTTGGGAGATTTTGGGCCCATATAGGTGTGTGTCCATTTATGTGCATATAAATATAGATGTATGGCAACTGTAATAGGTGGAAATCATAGGCCATACGTTTATTAACATCTGTAAAAATATAGAAAAAAAAGAAACATGAACTTAATAGCAAATCCCCATTCAAATGTACTTGGGAACTCGCTCCACCCAGAGAAATTACCTTTGTCTTTTCCATTTTATTTACGCAACTCTGGCATCTACCTGAGGTTTAAATTTGAGGATTTGTGAACTCTATTCTTTGCTTTTCCATTGAAACATTTATTTTAATAAACACATACAGTTCTTCCCATATATTAAGTACTTTTCTTCCTTTGTTAATTTTATTAGCTCTTTATTAAATACTTTAATCCCCATAACAATCCTATGAGAAGGTGCTAGTCCTCATTTTACTTATGAGGAACTAAACTGCAGAAAAGTTAAGTAACTCGTGAGGAACAGAGTCAGAATTTGAGCCCAGGCAGCCTGGCTCCAGCACCCACCATTTAACCTCTTCACCATATTGCCTCTTCCATCTGTTCAGATCAAGAAGTCAAAGCCAGCAACTCTGCCAGTATGTTGGAATTCATGGATAAAATGAACCATGACATATTATTGATTTTGTTGGGGGAGAAAATCCTTCTTTCCCTTTACATTGGTAAATTCTCATGCTCTTCACTTAATGTGAGTGCCAGTTCTCAGTAAACACTAATCACTGCTGAATGAACCGTGCTCTGTAGAAGGCCTCTCAGAGTCACTGGGCCTCACACAGATGCAGGCTCCCTGATTTAAACATTAATCCATCTACTCAGCCTCTGTCTGTTGGCCAGCCAGTGTCTCAGGCTTCTTATCAGTAGTAATCACAAGGTAGCATCCTTAGGGGAGCTGGCAGTGGTCACTTCAGTGGTGATAATGGTAATCTCCTTCTTCCCCTTTCATCTCCTTGCTCCTCAATTATTTGGTATTAAAAATAGCATTTACATTTAAAAGGGAGATAGTATGACCTTCTGTGTCTGTGTCTGCTCATTGGCTGGTACTGCTGTGGACTGACTCCCCCGAGGTGTATGCCAAAGTTAACATTCCCAGAGCTTCAGGCCACAGGCATTTTTGTCAATGTCCACTCTCACCAAGTCAACAGGATTCCTATCAAGCGGGTTTAACACCAAACATGCCTCATGTGGTGGGAAAGATGCCTCTGGGTAGATAATAGAAGAAAGTCTCCCCTAATTCTTAATACAAGTCTAGACCAGTCCAATGACTATTTTTTTCATACAGTATCGAACCTGGGAGATCCTTAGAGATGAACAGAATGATCCTTCATGTGAAGGGCGAGGAAAGTGATATTCGAAGAGGTTGAAAGACTTAGTTAAGGGACACAGATTAGCAGCATAACCAGAAATGTTGGCTATCTTCTGTTCACCTGCCAGTCTCGCTATCCGCCCTCCCCCACCCTGCTCTCAGCCCGGGCAGCTGACATTCCTAGACTTATCAACAGACACCCTCATTCCCTGGTGTGACCAACGGGAGACGTGACAGGAGATCCCAAGAGGGAGTAGGATGAGGTTAGGTTTCCATTTCCTTGGCTGTCTTCCTGCAAAATTAACTCAAATTGACTGTATCCCTCCACTGAAGGCACAGTCCTTTTCGAGGCAGCCTGTGAGACAGGACTCTCCTCCTGGGTTCCAGTAGCTGCTCCTTTCCCTCATCCCTGTGGGCCCGGGGCTGGTGACTGCTCCATTGTTACTTACTCTGGGTTACTGCTTTATCCCTTATGGTTCCCCATTCTTAAGGAGATCATATAACTTATCATCCAAACTGGGACACCCTTGAGGACAAAGGGGGTGCTATCAGTTATTACACTAAGATAATAGGTGGAAACCACCCTGTGCTGTGCAAGCTGGGACTTATGGTCACCCTACCCGTATCCTGCTCATGTCTTTGTAAATAATTCCTTTCTGAATAAACTCTCCTTGAATAATTCTACTTGAGTGTGCCATTGATTTCCTGTTAGAATACTGATGGATACACAGCTCTAAAATCTCACTCTCATCATTCTCAGACCCATTACTTTTCCATCATTTGATTTAGAAACTGAACAACTACTAGTCCTAAAAGAAATAGCACTGGAATGAAGTATTTGAAATGCAGTATTTTCCAAAGTGTGGTTTGAGACATAACTTCCGGTTATATACTG
>NW_007733557.1:0-369 GCF_000696425.1 Galeopterus variegatus
TATTGTTATTGGTCTGTTCAGATTTTCTACGTCTTCATGGCTCAGTTTTGGGAGCTTGTTTTTTCACCATATTTTAGAGACAGGAGAATGTGTGTATCAATGTGTGACCCTGGAAATACCAAGCGACAGACAGGGTACAGTTTTTCGGGGCAATCTCAAAGTGATGCTCAATATCAATGCTCCTATAGGGTAGTCAAATCAGAAAGAGTTGTAAATTCTTAAAAAATTGTTATGGATAATTTAAAATAAATATAAGGGCTGGCTAGTTCACTCAATTGGTTGGAGTACAGCCTTATAACACCAAGGTTGTAGGTTCAGAATCCTGTAGCCGTGAGATGCCAAATAAATATAAATACATACATGCATAAA
>NW_007733557.1:2255-3819 GCF_000696425.1 Galeopterus variegatus
GAAGCACAGAACAGCCTTGCACATCCTCTTTTCTGTGGCTACTTGCAAGGTTCCGATAGAAACCATTCCATACCACTTCCAGAAAATCTCACTTCGCAAATATTTATTGAAAACTTTCCATTTTTGGACACTGTTTTAGGTGCTTGGGAAACACTGTTTTAGGTGCTGTGGACAAAATGAAGATCTCCACTCTCACAGAGATTACATTCTACCCGGTGTAGAGAGATGACAAACAATAAACAGAAGATGTGAGAAATGATAAAGTGTGGTAGGAGGTGGTAAGGGCAATCCCAGGAGGGCAGGGGTGGTTTGCAGAACTAAATAGAGTGGTCAGGGTCTGCCTGCCCGAGAAGGTGGAATCGGGGCAAACACTTGGGTGCCTGGGAAATGAGTCATCAAGGGAATGGCTGGAGCAAAGGCCCTGGGGAATGTGTGGGGGACAGAAAGGAAGCCAGTGAGGCTGGAGTGAGTGAGGGGAANTACTACTGGCCTCTCTCTAGGCCCCTGGGATGTCCCACCTGATATGAATGTCTTCATTTGCCTACCTAGGGGCTTTGGGTCATGAAGCATTAGTTCCAACTTTCAGAGGAAGTGGAGGCTAATAGTATTAGCCAGAAAAGCTAAAGTTAAAAGGGCAGTGTGTGATCAAGCCCCAGTAAAAACTCTGGATACCAAAGGCTTCAGTAAACTTCTTGGGTTGGCAATGATCTGTGCTCACTGTCACATGTCATGGCTAGCAGGGGGTAATGCTGTCCTGGACTCCACAGGGATCAGACAGCCGGAAGCTCCACATTTGGGCCTCTTCTGGGCCCTGGCTATGTGCCTCTCCCTTGGCTGATTTTAATCTGCATCCTTTCACAGTAATAAACCATAACTGTGAGCATAACAGCTTTCAGTGAATTTTGTGAATCCGTGTAGTGAATTATCAAACCCCAAAGTGTTTTGAGGAACTGCCCAAATTTGCAATTGGTGTCAGAAGTGAGGATAGTCTTGGGGGCACTGTTCACTCAGACTTTGCACTTTGGTTAACTTCTCATAATAAGAAACTAAAGTATCTTGAGAGATTTGCTGTATTCAAAAGTACAGCTTTTAAAACAAGAAAGAAGTGATCAAATGAAAGAGAACCATAAACAGCTTGTTAAGAGAAAAAAGCCACGATAATGCATTATTTTACTTATTGTTTTAGTATTGGGTCTCAATTTTGTTTATAAAATTCTAAACTTGTAACAGATCAGCATTTTAGACTGCAGCCTTTATTTCCGGAATCTCACATGGCTTCATATAGCTAGGCAAGACTAGAGTTATGGCAACAGCCCTCTGCCTGGGGGACAATAAACAAGTGACCATCTCCCCCTAAGAGCACAGCCAAGATGCAATAATGGGGTTCTGGGCTCCCCACGGAGCACAGGGGAGGGGAGGGAGCCTTGAGAAAATAGTCCACCCTAGCTGTCTGAAGCACAGAACAGCCTTGCACATCCTCTTTTCTGTGGCTACTTGCAAGGTTCCGATAGAAACCATTCCATACCACTTCCAGAAAATCTCACTTCGCAAATATTTATTGAAA
>NW_007733557.1:4053-8157 GCF_000696425.1 Galeopterus variegatus
GAGGTGGTAAGGGCAATCCCAGGAGGGCAGGGGTGGTTTGCAGAACTAAATAGAGTGGTCAGGGTCTGCCTGCCCGAGAAGGTGGAATCGGGGCAAACACTTGGGTGCCTGGGAAATGAGTCATCAAGGGAATGGCTGGAGCAAAGGCCCTGGGGAATGTGTGGGGGACAGAAAGGAAGCCAGTGAGGCTGGAGTGAGTGAGGGGAAAGGAACGGGGTCACAGACTGACTGGGTTTGTGGGTGTCCTGCCTTGTGAAGGGGTTCGAGAAGGTTTGCCCTCTACTGTCCACCACAACAGTCATCTGTGCCCATACGTCCCGATTGCTGCATTTCGGTGTTTAAAAAACGATTCCTCAAAATCCCATGGAATTCTGGGGGATAAAGGCCACATAAAATTAAGCAGAATTCTTAAGTTAAATATGGATTTTCTTCATTTTCTTAATTGGAACTACCTAGTAGCTACAGAGCAGAGTGGAAATGGGTTTGCCATCCCAGTGCCAACACTTGCAAGCTGTGTGACTTGGGGCAGCTCGATTCTCCTCTCTGAGCCTCTGTTTCCTTAGCTTTTGGTGGGGATGGTAATTACTACCTGTTATGGGTTGAATTGTGTCACCCCAAAATTCACATGTTGACGTTCTAACCCCTGTATCCCAGAATGTGACTGTGTGAGTGTTTGAAGACAGGATTTTTAAAGAGGTAATTAAGGTAAAATGAAGTCATTAGGGTGAGCCCTAATCTGATATGACTGTCCTTATAAAAAGAGGAGATTTGGACACAGACATGCACAGAGGGAAGACCTTGTAAAAACACAGGGAGAAGACAGCCATCTACAAGCCAAGGAAAGAGAACTTTCCAGAAATCAGCCCTGCCAGCATCTTGATCTCAGACTTTGGCCTCCAGAACTGTCAGGAAATAAGTTTCTGTTGTGTAAGCCACCAAGCCTATGATATTTTGTTATAGCAGCCCAAGCAGACTAACACAGTACCCCAAAGGGTTATTACAGGGAGCACTTTGTGGCAGCTGGCTCCCAAAGGCTGTGCTTTGTGACTCTGGTTCATTCTCACCCTGCAGGGGTGCATTCTCCCCACCAGCAGAGATGCTGCCAGGAACAGTCATTCTCAGGCATTGTTACCAGAGTTTTAATTTTTTCCCTTACAGAAAACATTTTTCTGTAACAAAATTGCTATTTAATTCTATCCCCACATCCCTGTTGATTTTACTGCATACAAACACACAAAAGTAATATAGACATATGAGGGGACTTTAAAAAGTTCATGGAAATTAGAATAAAAGATACGTTTTCCATGAACTTTTTGAAGGCCCCTCGTATAGTTAAAAATAAAACTTTATAGACAAATACAAAATAAGAGGAAAAAGTCCCTCTCTCTTCGTGCTTCTACCCCCTATGTGTACTCCAGGGTAAGCACTGATGACACTCTCCTTATGTATCCTTTCAGCAAAATATTTTATGAATTTATCAGAAAATATAAGTATATGCATCCTTTAAAAAGTTTACACAAAAGAGCTCAAATTCTCGGTGAGGTCCTACATTCCTGTCCCCGTTTAATATCTTGCAGATCTTTTCCTATCAGCCATACAGATGGCCTCATGCTGTCTCACGGGCTGTATAATACAGCTGACGTCATTCTCAGACCAAAGGTCAGACAATTCCAGGGAGTGAGATACTGAAAAGCAGCCTCTGCACGAGGCCATCAGAGACCTGCTGTTTGCACCGCTCTGCTCTCCCGTCCTCAGCATCATCTTCCCCCTGAGGCTGGCTGCAAATGGCTGCGGCAGCTGTTCCGAATATGTGTTTTTAAAATTTATATTCATAGGAGAGGGGGAGGGACGGGAAAGAAGGAGACCTCTTCCCCTAAGCCCATTGCTTCTTCCTAGTCAGACTGATCCAAACTAAGTCATGTACTTCCCTTAGATAACTGTTGCCAAGAAAACGCCCTGCGTGAATTGGCCTAGAACAAGCAGGATCCTCCTCTTGAGAGAGATGGGGTGAATGCCTGACCTGGATCTGGGATCCTGGGTGGGAGGGGTGTGGATAGTAACTCAGGGGTCAGCAATGTCTGCAGTGCAGGGCGTGATCCCATCTGCATGGCCTGTATGCATGCGTGTTAAAGTGTGTTTAGGTAAAGAGGGCTGTGTAGAAAGGTGTTCGCCAAAATGTGCTGACAGTGATTAGTTATTTCAATTCTTTATAATGAACACATTTACATTTTACACACACACACACACACACACACACACACACAAAATCAATTTAAAAGACCCTATGATAAAATAACCATTCAATAAGTCACCACTTAAGATAGAAATACACAAAATCAATTTAAAAGACCCTATGATAAAATAACCATTCAATAAGTCACCACTTAAGATAGAAATAGAATGTCTTTTCTCAAAAGCACACAGAGAGTTTTATGGTAATCCACACACTAGACAGTTATAAAAAGTAATTATTTTAGACACTTGTAGACAAGGATCATCAACTACCAGCTGGTATGAATTTTGCTTTACCATTTCCTCTACCGTTTGCTTGCTGTGTGCTAGGAGCTGGGGGTTCAGATGAAGGTTTCCTGTCCCTTCCTCCAACCAGTGCATGTGGCCTAGCGGGGTGAGACAACATTTGCGAATAGACAAACTGAAGCAGCAGGTGGTTGTTTTCATGAAGAATGTGGGACCACAGAGAGGAAGTGATGCATTGGCCTGGAGAAGTTGAGGAAGGGCTCTCAGGGCATGTGATGTTAGAAGGAGTGGGAACACGGGAGGAGGGGGTGTGCCTGACAGGAAACGCAGAGCCTGGAGTGTCCACTGAAGAACGGAGGCCACATGCACTTCTCATTGCTGTCCAGCCTCAGGCTGGAACAGACTCTGGCATTGAAATGCGGGCTGGTGTCCTGTGTTCGTTTTCTATGCTGCATAACTCGTTGCCACCAATTTAGGGCTTAAAACAACATCTGTTTATTATCTCACAGTCTGTATGTCAGAAGTGCAGCAAGGCAGGGCTGGATTCTCTGCTCAGGGTCTCACGAGGCTGCAATCAAGGTGTCGGCAGGGCGTGCTCCTTTCTGGAGGCTCTGGGGAAGGCTTCGCTTTCAAGCAGTTCCCTCATCTTCCAGGCAGCAGCACCCAGGCCAGGCACGCCGAGTCCTTCCTGATCTTCGAATCTCCCACCTCCCCTTCTGCCTTTCTTTTCTGATTTTAAGGGCTCCTGGGCCAAAGTGGATAATCCAGGGTAACCTTCCTATTTTAAGACCACTTGATTAGTTACCTGAATTACGTCTGCAAAGTCTCTTTTTCGTGTAAAGTAAGAGATTAACAGTCTCAGGTATTAGGGTGAGGAATCTTTTGGGGAGCCATAATTCTGCCTGTCATAGTCTCCGAACTCGAGCTTGCCAGCCAGCGGTACCTAACACCTACTCCTGATGGTCCCACCCAGAGGAACACCATGCCTCCCGCCAGGTGACAGGGCCAGTCACAGCCTCTCCAGGCCTCTCCCTCCTCTGGGAAGTCAGTGAAATTGGTTGGTACAAGGGCCCAGAACCACTTGCCCTGATGGCCAAGGCTGACCTAAGAGTTGGCCTGCAGTATTTACCATTATTATTATTATTATAAATTCATGACCAACAATAAAAAAAATTAGGAACAGTGTCATGAAAATCCAGCTTTCGGCTTTCTCTGGAAAATTCAGCAGCTCTGGCAGCCCCGAGTTCCAGGTTGGGCTAGAACTGGGGGCGCCCCAGGGTTAGAGGGGAGGGTCCGTGCCCCCATCCCCGGAGGCAGCTGCTCCCGGGAGCCCCGTAGGAGTCCACACTGGGCTCTCCCGAGGCTCCGTCGGGACGGGGAGGGAACTGGCATCTGCTGGGCATCGGCCAGCGGCGGCCGCGGAACGCACATTAGCTCACTGAATTCTCCAAACCAGCCCGGGAGGAAGGTGTTCGTCCCACGCTGCTGACCAGAGCCAGGCACAGTCCGGCGCCCAGGGCGCACAGCGGGCTCCATTTGCCGGGTGGCCTCGGACCCAGGTCGCCGCCCCCGGAGCTCTCCAGCCGCGGCCTCCTGCGCGCCCCGCTCCCCGCCCCCGCGCGCCCC